>NC_053028.1:150649893-150914888 GCF_003073215.2 Triticum urartu | reverse complement strand
TTGTTCCTTTTTTTAATGCTATGATGCTTATTAGATTTGTTTTTAGTGCTCACAGATTGGGGTTTTTAATGCTACTCAAGTTATTTGCTTCAAGTTATATTAGCTATGTTGTTCACAATATGTCCACAATATGTAGTTATATTAGCTCTGTTGTTCAATGTGTGTGCATGACAATGGAAAATGCAAATAGGATCATAGTATATTAGCCCTAAGATCAAGTGTGCATATCTAAATTTCAATATGTAGTTATATTAGCTATGTTGTAAAACGACGGCCAGTGAATTGTAATACGACTCACTATAGGGCGAATTCGAGCTCGGTACCCGGGGATCAAAATGTCATATGTGCATATCTAAATTTTCAATTGGCTTATGTATTTACTAGTGATGGATGTAATTGTATATTCAGGAGGATGATGGTTGGGGGAAGAGGAGGAAGATAGACTATACTTTCGGCGACCCGTATGATCCAGCGTATGGTGACGACGAAGAGTATGAGGTAAGCCTACTTGAAATTTAGATTGTTCATTTAGTTTGTTTGACATGGTGTATTCCCATGAATCTATAAAGTACTAATGTAATTCATTCGTGTGTGTAGTATGTCTCTGGGGAAGATGTGGATGTGGACCGCGGCAACTTCGCCTCCTTCAAAGAGAAGGAAGAGGAGAAGATCAGGGTGAAGGGCGTGGATTACTACTACAAGAGCAGGACCAAAACTTGGCACTGCCCCTACTGCACCACCAAGCCAAAGCCAAAGTCCGGCCGCTTTGTTCACCTTCTAGCTCATGCAGAATATGTGGCCATCCACGGCGAGGACTACAAGATCATGGGGCAGCATGCTTCCCTAGCCAAAGTCTTGTCTCCCCTTCCCTGATGTTATGATGTCATGATGTGTTTTAAGTACTTTAGGTTGTTTGCTGAACTATGTGGGTGAACTATGTTTGTGAACAGGATGTGGGTTATCTTTTGGTGGTTGGAAGAATTTTATATGCATGTGGCTATCTATGTTGGGTATTTTTGTTTTTTTTAAATTTATCTGCTATGATTTGTTTCAGTGTTTTGAAAGTTCAGGTGCTGCAATGATCACACATATGCTGTAATCCATCATTTTATCAAGGGTTTCCTTTTATCAAATATTCCAATAACAGAGCAAAAAACTACATTTTAATGAAGATGTGTTATCAACTATCTATGTTTGTGTAGGAGATCATGTGTGCAAAATTTGAGGTGATTTAGAGGAGGTCAAAGAAATTTGAATTTGAGAAATGTGCTCCAAATAAGCTCCCAGGCTAGGGTAAATAGCCCATTTGTAATCAAGTTTTTTGGACCTACTCTAAATGAGCCAAATGTTCCCTTTTTATTAACACCTATTCAATCTATATAGTGTAGATTCGAAGTCTCACTATTTTTTGAATTAATCTTCATATTTTTTGAAATAAAGGTTTGGTGATTTTTTTGATTTTTTTAAAATTTTCAAAAACAGAAGGTAACCCTACCTCATCTCCTTGAACTCTATGAAATCTTGTAGGTGATAGCTCATATGTGTGAAGGTTTTCTCATGAAAATGACCATAGGACAAGTTTATGATTCTTGGTTGGTAACATGTCACATAAGCTTTAATATAAAAACAATTAAAAACACGTTTTGAAATATGAAAATGGAAAACTAACTTCAGATCCTTCTTATTCACTTTAAAATAAAGCTTTAGTGATTTTTTGTTTTCTTTTTAATTTTTCAAAAATAGAAGGTAACACCACCTCCTCTCCTTGAACTCTATGAAATCATGTACATGATAGCTCATATGTGTGAAGGTTTTCTCGTGAAAATGACCATAGATCAACGTTATGATTTTTGGTTGGTAACATGTCACATAAGACAACATTGTGATCAGGTTTTATATTTTTTGATTTTTTTAAATTAATGGTGCTCATTTGACCTCGATCGTGCCAGCTAGGGTTTTTTCATGAAAATGACCATAGACCATGTTTAGTATTTTTCCTTGTTAGTTTGTCTTATAAAACGACGAACGGCGAAGTTATGCTCAGTCAAAGCCTTTGAAACCCCGTTGACCAGCTCAAAACCCCTCTAAACCCCGCGGGGTTTCGCCTAACCCTAGCTCCCAACATCAGCCGTCCGATCATACCCTCGCGCCACGCGACAGCCCTCAGATCTGGCCTTCTAGAAGGAACTAGGTGGGCTAGCCGTGTGCAGGCTCCGCACCGTTGGATCACAAGGACGGCTCCGCATCGTTGGATCGTGGGGCGATCCACGAGAGGCGATCCTATTGGTTGTGCTCGGCTGCTCGCCCACCACTGACTCCGTGAAAAAAAACGTTGTTATTGGGCCCAAAAGGAAACCAAGCTCTAGTTGGGCCGTCGAAAAGCATCGTTTTTTACATTGTTTGCTTTGTTTTTTTGTGAACGTGCTCGCTCTGTATTTTTGCATCGTTTTTTGCATCGTTTGCTCTGTTTTTTATGAACGTGCTCTGTATTTTTGCATCGTTTTTTGCATCGTTTGCTCTGTTTTTTGCACCGTTCTTTTTGTTCTATACAAATGCAAAATGACCAAATTTATAAGAGCTAAATTTATTTTTATCATGCAAAATGGCCACAAACTATCAAAAAATGGGTCATTTTGCAATGGCCACAAGCCCTCTATCTCTTTTTATCATGCAAAATGACCAAATGTTTAAGGGCCAAATTTATTTTTATCATTCAAAATGGCCACAAGCTCTTAAAAAATTGTCTCTTTTTGTTCATATAATATAGGGTTTGACCACGGATTCCCACGCGTGCAATTAGCTTTTTTTTCTTCTTCTTTTCAAACCACCGTTTCCCACGCATGTACACTCCCAATGCTGCGGTGGGTTTGAAAACGGGCTACTAACTTCACATTTGACCCCGTTATTGCCACTTCCAAATAACACGTAGCACTACGGCTATTTAAGCCACCCTCTGCCTCTGCCATCCCTCATCCATATGCCCTTCTTGCTCTTCGACCCCTTCTCTGTCTTCTGCACATCCCTTAGCCATGTAGTACACCGGACCAACCTACCGCTTCCCACCCACCATGCCGTAGAGGCTCTACCCTACCGGCATGTACGTTGATTGCACACTACGTGTGTGGGCGATATCAAGGCTGAGGACCGCAAGGAACTTCACCGAGTTCTTCCTCGCGTCCGGCTACCACCACCTCCTGAGGGGATATCCAACGATGTTCCGCGTCGAGGAGGTCATCCAAAACCAGGTGGTGGTTGCTCTCCTTGCCCACTTCACCAACACATTCGACGCCTTCTACCTCCTCGGTCGGGTGTTTTGGTGTGGCTCCGAGTTTATCGCTTTCACCACCCACAACAGGTTCACGGAGTACAACAACATCTTCCCCACCACAAAGCGCATGCACACTCTTCCATACCCCATCCACAACGCCCCGGAGGAGCAGTGAAAAGGGCGCCCGGAGGAGGAGCGAGGTGGAGAAGGCGGCGGCTAGGGTTCTAAACCCTCTATCTTTTTTTAGTCTATGTTATGTTAAGTTGTAAGTGAACTACGTTGGAGTTGCTATGAGCTTGTTGGCCCTTTTCTTAAATTCTATTATTAAGTTTTCTATCTATTCTATTATTAAGTTCTTCCTAGTTTGAGCTATGTGATCGTATTATGGGCTTGTTGGCCCTATCTACATATTGGGACTGCATATTTGTTGATTATTTTCTTAGAGAGCTCGGCTTGTTAGTAGGGTTCCCTTGTTAGTAACCACCTAGCTAGTGCATGCAAGCAAGCTTTGTTAGTAGGGATGAATGAGTACAACTAAGCAAGGGAGTGGCTCTTTTTTTACACAATCCACAAATATATATGTAGCCACCTAGCTAGAAGAGAGAAACCAGCGGCAGTGACCATCGCTGCATCCGTGGCGGCTGGCATGCAAGAAAGCTGCTCGGTTAGTGCATCGTGGCAGACGCATCGGCGCATGCAGGCTCGGTCGGCACATGCAGGCTCGGTCGGCGCATCATGGGATCATGGCATCGGCGCATGCGGGCTCGATCGACGCATGCAGGCAGGGTTTGCTGGGTGCATGCATAGCAGGCTTCTGTCCTGGCAGCGCGCGTAGACGTTTAATGCAAGGGACGGCCCAATGAAACCACAGCCCAATGGTCGAACAACAACACCACCCAACGCGGCCCCACATGTCAGGTCAAAAGGATGACACAGTCCAGCATGGCCCCACTAGTCAGAGTTAACGGTCAAGCCTTTGACCCGACGGCAACGTCCGTTGTGCCCAGTTATGAGGGTTTCTGGCAAGGGAGTGGGGAAAATTGAGCAAAAGTTAAAAGCGGGGGATGAATGAGTAGAGCTAAGGAACCAGGGGCACAGATGTAAAAAAACCCTATTAAATAACACCACCAGAAACATTTTCCACCTATATATTATTTATCGGTAATACCCGATATTGCCCGATAAACTCTGAAACCCTTCCAGTCCCTCTCGAAACTATTTCAAATATTAATGAGATAATTCCACAAATAAATCCTCGATACTCTCGTCCTACTAACACAGCAAATCGTGATTACCTTAAGCTTGCAACCTCGTAGGTTCAGCAAAACATAGACATGAACAAAACCCCTTCGATTACATGAATGACATTCGTGTGAACCTTTGGTTATCATGTGATGTTCCCTTTGCTTCACGTTAATTTACAAAACACGAGGTGAGATGTGTCGGTATCCTCTTCAGTCATACACATGCTAGCTATACTGGTCTCCTCGTTTTTGGCTAAGTTCTTCTTTCTCGTTGACATGTTCTGGCATCCCCGTGATGCTGTCACTTGTGTCTGGCCAGACGATGATGGTTGTTGTCACACTGATAGGGCCCTAAAAATATCTCTCCATCATCGGAGGAGCAAATTCTACTCTCGAGCTATCGAGTCCCTTATCAAACTTCCCGATAAACCCTTAAGTTGTCGTTATGATCACCGTGTTACATATGACGTTTTAGCAACCCCAAAGCTCATCATACGGTAAGAAGTGACTACGATACTCTCATGGTCTAAGGAACAAAAACACACATTAACACTCCATGTTATAATAATGGACTTGTGACGATATCATCTCAAAGTTTAACAAACAAGTTTGAGTTGATTCAATATGCTTGTTTTTCTAACGTCACACTCTCAATGTTATTTTAGAACTATCGTTACACTTAACGATGTCCTAAGATCCAGGAAACATGGTCACTAACAACACTACAGCCAGTCTTAGAGGCGGGACTGGGAATCTTATTTTACTATTTATCGTTCTACATGTGCATATGAGTTTTCGACTAAATCGAATATTCCAGGATAATAACATTTATTGTTGGGGAACATTGCATGGAAAAACAAAAACAAAAATCTACGCACACGTGAGATCTATCCATGGAGATGCATAGCTCCGAGAGGGGAGAGTATGTCTACGTACCCTTGTAGACCGTTAAGCGGAAGCGTTTATCAATGCGGTTGATGTAGTCGTACACCTTCATGATCTGCCTGATCAAGTACAGAATGTACGACACCTCCGCGTTCAACACACGTTTAGCTCGATGGCGTCATCGCCTTCTTGATCCAGCAAGATGGGCGAAGTAGTTGATGAGTTTCGGCAGCACGATGACATGGTGACGGTGGTGATGCAACTATCTTCGCAGGGCTTCGCCGAGAACTACGAAAATATGACCGAGGATGAACTAGAGGGAGAGGGGCGCCGCACACGGCTAGGGAATCGTGGTGTGTGTTGCCCCTCTCCCTCTACACATATATATAGGTGGGGGGAGGAGGCAGCCAGGGTGCGCCCCAAGGGTGGCCGTCAGCCCCCTTGGGCGCCTGCCATATGGCGCCCCCCTTACCTTCCTAGGGGGTGGAGGAGAAGGCGAGAGGGGGGCCGGCTGCTCCTTGCCTTAGCCCCCCTTCCTTCCCTATAGGGCCGACGGCTAGGGAGAGGGCGCGCCAGCCCCTTGTGGGCTGGTGTGTTCCCCACCTTGGCCCATTAGGCCCATATACTGCCTGTAGGTCTCCCGGAATCCCTTCTGGTGACACGACGAATACCCGGTGCATTCCGAAACCTTTCCGGAGACCAAATACTATCGTCCTATATATCGATCTTTACCTTCGGAGCATTCCGGAGGTCCTCGTCATGTTCGTGATCTCATCCGGGACTCCGAACAACATTCGCTCACCAAATCACATAACTCATATTATACCATATCGTCAACGAACGTTAAGCGTGCGGACCCTATGAGTTCGAGAATGATGTAGACATGACCGAGATACCTCTCCGGTCAATAACCAATAGCGGGACCTGGATGTCCATATTGGTTCCTACATATTCTACTGAAGGAAATATGCCCCAGAGGCAATAATAACGTTATTTATTTATTTCCTTATTTCGTGACAAATGTTTATTATTCATGCTAGAATTGTATTAACCGGAAACATAATACTTGTGTGAATACATAGAAAAACAGAGTGTCACTAGTATGCCTCTACTTGACTAGCTCGTTGATCAAAGATGGTTATGTTTTCTATCCATAGACATGAGTTGTCATTTGATTAACGGGATCACATCATTAGGAGAATGATGTGATTGACTTGACCCATTCCGTTAGCTTAGCACTTGATCATTTAGTATTCTGCTATTGCTTTCTTCATGACTTATACATGTTCCTATGACTATGAGATTATGCAACTCCCGTTTACTGGAGGAACACTTTGTGTGCTACCAAACATCACAACGTAACTAGGTGATTATAAAGGTGCTCTACAGGTGTCTCCAAAGGTACTTGTTGGGTTGGCATATTTCGAGATTAGGATTTGTCACTCCGATCATCGGAGAGGTATCTCTGGGCCCACTCGGTAATGCACATCACTATAAGCCTTGCAAGAATTGCAACTAATGAGTTAGTTGCGGGATGATGTATTACGGAACGAGTAAAGAGACTTGCCGGCAATGAGATTGAACTAGGTATTGAGATACCGACAATCGAATCTCGGGAAAGTAACATACCGATGACAAAGGGAACAACGTATTTTGTTATGCGGTTTGACCGATAACGATCTTCGTAGAATATGTTGGAGCCAATATGAGCATCCAGGTTCCTCTATTGGTTATTGACCGGAGACGTGTCTCGGTCATGTCTACATAGTTCTCGAACCCGTAGGGTCCGCACGCTTAAAGTTAGATGACGATCAGTATTATGAGTTTTGTGTTTTGATGTACCAAAGGTAGTTCGGAGTCCCGGATATGATCACAGACATAACGAGGAGTCTCTTAATGGTCGAGACATAAAGATTGATATATTGGAAGCCTATATTTGGATATCGGAAGTGTTCCGGGTGAACTCCCGGTCTATTCTCCGTTCTAGAAGTTTTAGGATACGTGGGTATATATGGGTGAAAAAAGTACGTCGGTGGAGCTTCGAGGGCCCCACGAGGTAGGGGGGCGCGCCCTAGGGGGGTGGGCGCGCCCCCACCCTCGTGGCCACCTCCCTCCTTTCCTGACGTGGGGTCCAAGTCCATCCGGTAGCTTTCCTTCCAAAAATAACTTCTCCAGTTGATTTCGTTCCGTTTCGACTCCGTTTGATATTCCTTTTCTTTGAAACACTGAAATAGGAAAAAAAACAGCAAATCTGGGCTGGGCCTCCGGTTAATAGGTTAGTCCCAAAAGTAATATAAAAGTGGAAAATAAAGCTAAAGCCCAATATTGCCCAAAACTGTAGATAATATAGCATGGAGCAATAAAAAATTATAGATACGTTGGAGATGTATCAAGCATCCCCAAGCTTAATTCCTGCTCGTCCTCGAGTAGGTAAATGATAAAAAAAATTATTTTTGATGTGGAATGCTAGTTGGCATAATTTCAATGTAATTCTTCTTACTTGTGATATGAATATTCAGATCCGAAAGATTCAAGACAAAAGTTCATATTGACATAAAAATAATAATACTTCAAGCATACTAACTAAGCAATTATGTCCTCTCAAAATAACATGGCCAAAGAAAGTTCATCCCTACAAAATCATATAGTTTAGTCATGCTCCATTTTCGTCACACAAAAATGCTCTCATCATGCACAACTCCGATGACAAGCCAAGCAATTGTTTCATACTTTAATAATCTCAAACCTATAAACTTTCACGCAATATATGAGCGTGAGCCATGGATATAGCACAATGGGTGGAATAGAATATGATAATGGGGGTTATGTGGAGAAGACAAAAAAGGAGAAGATCTCACATCAACGAGGCTAATCAATGGGATATGGAGATGCCCATCGATTGATGTTAATGCAAGGAGTAGGGATTGCCATGCAACGGATGCACTAGAGCTATAAATGTATGAAAGCTCAACAAAAGAAACTAAGTGGGTGTGCATCCAACTTGCTTGCTCACAAAGACCTAGGGTAATTGAGGAGGCCCATTGTTGGAATATACAAGCCAAGTTCTATAATGAAAAATTCCCACTAGTACATGAAAATGACAAAACAAGAGACTCTCTATCATGAAGATTATGGTGCTACTTTGAAGCACAAGTGTGGAAAAAAGGATAGTAGCATTGCCCCTTCTTATTTTTTATTTTTTATTTATTTTTTGGGCCTTCCTTTTTTTCTGTTTGGCCTTTCTCTTTTTTTTCTTTTCCTTTTTTGGGACAATGCTCTATTAAATGATGATCATCACACTTCTTTCTATTTACAACTCAATGATTACAACTCGATACTAGAACAAAGTATGACTCTATATGAATGCCTCTGGAGGTGTACCGGGATATGCGATGAACCAAGAGTGACATTTATGAAATAATTATGAATGGTGGCTTTGCCACAAATACTATGTCAACTACATGATCATGCTAAGCAATATGACAATGATGAATATGTCATGATGAACGGAATGGTGGAAAGTTGCATGGCAATATATCTCGGAATGGCTATGGAAATGCCATAATAGGTAGGTATGGTGGCTGTTTTGAGGAAGATATAAGGAGGTTTATGTGTGAAAGAGCGTATCATATCACGGGGTTTGGATGCACCGGCGAAGTTTGCACCAACTCTCAATGTGAGAAAGGGCAATGCACGGTACCGAAGAGGCTAGCAATGATGGAAGGGTGAGAGTGCGTATAATCCATGGACTCAACATTAGTCATAAAGAACTCACATACTTATTGCAAAAATCTACAAGCCATCAAAAACCAAAGCACTACGCGCATGCTCCTAGGGGGATAGATTGGTACGAAAAGACCATCGCTCGTCCCCAACCACCACTCATAAGGAGGACAATCAAATAACACCTCATGTTTCAAATTTGTTACATCACATTTACCATACGTGCATGCTACGGGACTTGCAAACTTCAACACAAGAATTTCTCAAATTCACAACTACTCAACTAGCACGAATTTGATATTATCACCTCCATATCTCAAAACAATTATCAAGCATCAAACTTTTCTTTGTATTCAACGCACTCAAAAGAAGGTTTTACAAATCTCGAATACCAAGCATATTAAGATTTTTAAGCAGATTACCATGCTATTTAAGACTCTCAAAATAATCTAAGTGAAGAATGAGAGTTCATCTATTTCTTCAAAATAAAACTACCACCATGCTCTAAAATATATAAGTGAAGCACTAGAGCAAATGACAAACTACTCCGAAAGATATAAGTGAAGATCAATGAGTAGTCGGATAATTATGCAACTATGTGAAGACTCTCTAACATTTAAGAATTTCAGATCTTGGTGCTTTATTCAAACAGCAAGCAAAGCTAAAGAAAATAAAATGACGCTCCAAGCAAAACACATATCATGTGGTGAATAAAAATATAGCTCCAAGTAAAGTTACCGATGAACGAAGACGAAAGAGGGGATGCCATCCGGGGCATCCCCAAGCTTAGGTTCTTGGTTTTCCTTGAATATTACCTTGGGGTGCCTTGGGCATCCCCAATCTTAGGCTCTTGCCACTCCTTATTCCATAGTCCATCGAATCTTTACCCAAAACTTGAAAACTTCACAACACAAAACTTAACAGAAAATCTCGTGAGCTCCGTTAGCGAAAGAAAACAAAACACCACTTCAAGGTACTATAATGAACTAATTATTTATTTATATTGGTGTTAAACCTACTGTATTCCAACTTCTCTATGGTTTATAAACTATTTTACTAGCCATATAGTCATCAAAATAAGCAAACAACACACGAAAAACAGAATCTGTCAAAAACAGAACAGTCTGTAGTAATCTGTAACTAACGCAAACTTCTGTAACTCCAAAAAATCAGCCAAAATAGGAAGACCTAGGAAATTTGTTTATTGATCAGTAGCAATTGGAATCACTATTTTATCACGTTCTGGTAAGTTTTAACAATTGTTTTCGTGAACAGAAAGTTTCTGGAAATTACAGCAAGATCAAATAACTATCATCCAAGAAGATCCTATAGGTTTAACTTGGCACAAACACTAATTAAAACATAAAACCACATCTAAACAGAAGGTATATGGATTATTTGTTACTAAACAGAACCAAAAAGCAAGAAACTAAAATAAAATTGGGTTGCCTTCCAACAAGCGCTAACATTTAATGCCCCTAGCTAGGCATGGTGATTTCAATGATGCTCACATAAGAGATAAGAATTGAAACATAAAGGGAGCATCATGAAGAATATGACTAGCACATTTAAGTCTAACCCACTTTCTATGAATAGGGATTTTGTGAGCAAACATTATGGGAACAATATCAAACTAGCATAGGAAAGCAAAACAAGGATAACTTTGAAACTTTAAGCACATAGAGAGGAAACTTGATATTATTGCAATTCCTACAAGCATATATTCCTCCCTCATAATAATTTTCAGTAGCATCATGAATGAATTCAACAATATAACCAGCACCTAAAGCATTCTTTTCATGATCTACAAGCATAGAAAATTTACTACTCTCCATATAAGCAAAATTCTTTCTCCGCGGATATAGGTGGTATCTAAGCAGAGCTTTGAATACTATAAATTGTCTCCACATTAAAAGCATAGTGCTCAGAAAAATGGTAATCATAATCATGACAAGTTTTATAAATATAATCATCACTACTTTTTATAGCATAAGTTTTATCACAATAATCATCATAAGTAGCAACTTTGTTCTCATCATAATCAATTGAAACCTCTTCCGAAATAGTGGATACATCACTAAATAAAGTCATGACCTTTCCAAATCCACTTTCATAAATATTATAAGATTCAACATCCTCCAAAATAGTGGGATCACTACTTCCTAAAGTTTACACTCTTCCAAACCCACTTTCATCAATATAATCATCATAGGTAGAAGGCATGTTATCATCATAACAACTTTGCATATCAAAACATGGAAGGCTAAAAATATCATCATTATTAAACATAGCATCCCCAAGCTTGGGACAAACATTAATTTCAGCAAATATATTCTCAAATATGTCATCCTCATCAAACATAGCTTCCCCAAGCTTGGGCCTTTTCGTATCATAAGCATAATCACTCTCATCATTAATAGTATGGATAGCACCAATAGTATAGCAATTATCATATTCCTCCAAGCAAGTGCCAAAAAGATTTTCAAGATCATAAGGGGTATCATTATCTTCCCAATCATAATCATCACAACAAGCAATAGGCATAACGAGATCATCATCAAGTGCATCATCTTCCACAATTATTTTTGATTCATTTTCATGAGGCACAACAATAATAGGAGCAACATTATTTGGGAGAGATATCTTTTTACCTCTCTTCCTTTTCCTTTTCTTCTTCTTCACCACATCATGTGTGGGTTCAATCTTCTTTTTGGAGCTCCTTATTGATGAGATTGGTTGAATAGAGGGCTCCTCCTCGTTACTTGATTCATCATAGGAAATAATAGGAGGATATTGGGAAGTCACTTCCCTTTCATTAGTATTCTCTTCATCCTCTATTTGTTTTATTTTCTTTATGTAGTTGGCAATATAAGGATTTTCAATGCAATTCACCGCACAATACATATACATTTCTTCTAGATTAAAATGAAGAACTTTATCAAGGGCAAATTTTGGAATATCCTTAGTTATACGTTTCAGTTCTTCATAACCCAAGAGCAAACTAAGTTCATTATGATGTGCAAGGGAAATCAAGTCATCACAATTTTTGGACACGATACGACCATGAAACAATTGGCATTGGGTACTGAAATGATCACATACTAACAACATTGCAATCATGCTCATCATTTAAAGATTTAGTGCCAAACATTTTAATGCATTCTTCTTCTAACACTTTGGCACAATTTTCCTTTCCATCATACTCATGAAAGATATTAAAAAGATGAAGCGTATGAGGCAAACTCAATTCCATTTTTTTGTAGTTTTCTTTTATAAACTAAACTAGTGCTAAAACAAGAAACAAAAAGATTCGATTGCAACATCTAAAGATATACCTTCAAGAACTCACCTCCCCGACAACGGCGCCAGAAAAGAGCTTAGTTGACGGGGTGTGAGTGCCGCTTACCTAGCCTCCCCGGCAATGGCGCCCGAAAAGAGCTTGATGTCTACTATACAACCTTCTTCTTGTAGACGTTGTTGGGCCTCCAAGTGCAGAGGTTTGTAGGACAGTAGCAAATTTCCCTCAAGTGGATGACCTATGGTTTATCAATCCGTGGGAGGTGTAGGATGAAGATGGTCTCTCTCAAACAACCCTGCAACCAAATAACAAAGAGTCTCTTGTGTCCCCAACACACCCAATACAATGGTAAATTGTATAGGTGCACTAGTTCGGCGAAGAGATGGTGATACAAGTGCAATATGGATGATAGATATATGTTTTTGTAATCTTAAAATATAAAAACAGCAAGGTAACTAATGATAAAAGTGAGCGTAAACGGTATTGCAATGCTAGGAAACAAGGCCTAGGGTTCATATTTTCACTAGTGTAAGTTCTCTCAACAATAATAACATAATTGGATCATATAACTATCCCTCAACATGCAACAAAGAGTCACTCCAAAGTCACTAATAGCTGAGAACAAACGAAGAGATTATGGTAGGGTACGAAACCACCTCAAAGTTATTCTTTCCAATCAATTCGTTGGGCTATTCCTATAACTGTCACAAACTGCCCTAGAGTTCGTACTAGAATAACACCTTAAGACACAAATCAACCAAAACCCTAATGTCACCTAGATACTCCAATGTCACCTCAAGTATCCGTGGGTATGATTATACGATATGCATCACACAATCTCAGATTCATCTATTCAACCAACACATAGAACCTCAAAGAGTGCCCCAAAGTTTCTACCGGAGAATCACGACGAAAACGTGTGCCAACCCCTATGCATAGGTTCATGGGCAGAACCCGCAAGTTGATCACCAAAACATACATCAAGTGGATCACGTGATATCCCATTGTCACCACAGATACGCACGACAAGACATACATCAAGTGTTCTCAAATCTTTAAAGACTCAATCCGATAAGATAACTTCAAAGGGAAGACTCAATCCATTACAAGAGAGTAGAGGGGGAGAAGAAACATAAGATCCAACTATAATAGCAAAGCTCGCGATACATCAAGATCATGCCAAATCAAGAACACGAGAGAGAGAGAGAGATAAACCACATAACTACTGGTACATACCCTCAGCCCCGAGGGTGAACTACTCCCTCCTCATCATGGAGAGCGCTGGGATGATGAAGATGGCCACCGGTGAGGGTTCCCCCCTTCGGCAGGGTGCCGGAACAGGGTCCTGATTGACTTTTGGTGGCTAGAGAGGCTTGCGGCGGCGGAACTCCCGATCTATTCTCCGTTCTGGAAGTTTTAGGATACGTGGGTATATATGGGTGAAAAAAGTACGTCGGTGGAGTTTCGGGGGCCTCACGAGGTAGGGGGGCGCGCCCTATGGGGGTGGGCGTGTCCCCCACCCTCGTGGCCACCTCCTTCCTTTCCTGACGTGGGGTCCAAGTTCATCCGGTAGCTTTCCTGCCAAAAATAACTTCTCCAGTTGATTTCATTCCGTTTCGACTCCGTTTGATATTCCTTTTCTTCGAAACACTGAAATAGGCAAAAAAACAGCAAATCTGGGCTGGGCCTCCGGTTAATAGGTTAGTCCCAAAAGTAATATATAAAAGTGGAAAATAAAGCCCAATATTGCCCAAAACAGTAGATAATATAGCATGGAGCAATAAAAAATTATAGATACGTTGGAGACGTATCAAAGCTCTGCTGGATAGGAGTTCGCGGGACGTCACCGAGCTGAACGTGTGCTGAACTCGGAGGTGCCGTACGTTCGGTGCTTGGATCGGTCGGATCGTGAAGACGTACGACTACATCAACCGCGTTGTGCTAACGCTTCTGCTTTCGGTCTACGAGGGTACGTGGACACACTCTCTCCTCTCATTGCTATGCATCACCATGATCCTGTGTGTGCGTAGGAAAATCTTTGAAATTACTACGTTCCCTAACAGTGGCATCCGAGCCAGGTTTTATGCGTAGATGTTATATGTACGAGTAGAACACAAGTGAGTTGTGGGCGATACAAGTCATACTTCTTACCAGCATGTCATACTTTGGTTCGGCGGTATTGTTGGATGAAGCGGCCCGGACCGACATTACGCATACGCTTACGCGAGACTGGTTCTACCGACGTGCTTTGCACATAGGTGGCTGGCGGGTGTTAGTTTCTCCAACTTTAGTTGAACCGAGTGTGGCTATGCCCGGTCCTTGAGAAGGTTAAAACAACACTAACTTGACAAACTATCATTGTGGTTTTGATGCGTAGGTAAGAACGGTTCTTGCTAAGCCCGTAGCAGCCACGTAAAACTTGCAACAACAAAGTAGAGGACGTCTAACTTGTTTTTGCAGGGCATGTTTGTGATGTGATATGGTCAAGGCATGATGCTAAATTTTATTGTATGAGATGATCATGTTTTGTAACCGAGTTATCGGCAACTGGCAGGAGCCATATGGTTGTCGCTTTATTGTATGCAATGCAATCACCCTGTAATGCTTTACTTTATCACTAAGCGGTAGCGATAGTCGTAGAAGCATAAGTTGGCGAGACGACAACGATGCTACGATGGAGATCAAGGTGTCGTGCCGGTGACGATGGTGATCATGATGGTGCTTCGGAGATGGAGATCACAAGAACAAGATGATGATGGCCATATCATATCACTTATATTGATTGCATGTGATGTTTATCTTTTATGCATCTTATTTTGCTTAGATCGATGGTAGCATTATAAGATGATCTCTCACTAAATTTCAAGGTATAAGTGTTCACTACAAAAAAAACACTTCCGTGATGATACATGTTTGTCACAGTAGGTCGCATTTTTTGTCATGCATGTACATCCATGACGATTTTATGACAGAATCAAGATAATCATACCTGTGCTGTCGTAGAAGTGCTCCATGACATTACCAAAATTATCATCACGGAAGTGTCCACTTCCATGACGATAAATCGCGCGTCACAGAAGTGCTTTCATCAAGGGTGACCGACACGTGGCATCCACCGTAACGGAACACCGTTAAGCTATCGGGTCAGATTTTGGATCCGATAACCCGTTAACAGCCCTGACCAATGGGAAATTTCCACGTGTAAAATTCTGATTGGCCGAAGGGAACACCTGTCAGCTCGTTAGTGGGCCAGATGTCGCCCCTCCATTGGAGGAGACATGCCTATGATACCTCGACACGTGGCTGGGCCCAACAGAGGCCCATATAGGTTAAAAAGGCCAGCCCAGTCAAAGGCCCGTAGAACTTAATCAGGTACTAGTGGGACAGCCCAATAACGACATGCTTAATAAAGGCCCATTTACGGCCCGAAGCCATATCTGGCCCGTTAATTGTTTGCCCAATATTTGGGCCCATTTACGGCCCAAAGCCAGATCTGGCCCGTTAATTATTCGCCCAATATTTGGGCCCATTTGCGGCCCGAAGCCAGATCTGGCCCATTAATTGTTCACCGAATATTTGGGCCCAACTACAACCCAGTGACTTTCGGCCTGTTAGAGGCCTGATGTAGACATGGGCCCATTTCAGCCCGGTGTGACTTTCAGCCTGGGAATGGCCCATGCTGCCCATGGGCCATATATGGTCCGACGGGACATCGGGCCCACTAACGGCCCGTGCTAAAGGTGGCAACAGTTAAGCCCAACGTGACTTTGGGCCTGTTAAAGGCCTGTCGTGTAATTTGGCCCGTTGATGCCTGTGCTAAGCTTTCGGCCTCTTAAAGGCCCATGGTATCAGTGGGCCAACTAAGGCCCGAGATATGTTTCGGCCTGGTAACGGCCCGTGAGCTAACTGGGCCCAAAACGGCCCGGTATACATTTCGGCCTGCTGAAGGCCCGTTGACGACTAGTGAAAATTGAGGCCCAACATGCATTTTGGCCTGCTAAAGGCCCGTGGTTTCATCTTGGCCGTAACAGGCCAGTACAATATTCATCCTGTTAATGGCCCAACGCTACCTGGGCCAAACTAAGCGCTGGGTCGACAAAAGGCCCAACTAAAATATAGGCCGGTGTAAGTTTGGGCCTGGCGCAATGTGTGAAGGCCCCAATCATTCGGGCCCAAGAAAGACGCAGGCCGGCCCAATTGTGGCCCGCTAAAAACCTGGCCCGTTAGAGTTGAATGTTTCGGTCCGATCGACTACATCTGATTTTTTTTTCAGATAGCGAATGATGACAGTAATTAGTAAGAATTAAGAACAAACCTACTCTATACAATAAAGAAATTACGGCATAGTAACTAAGAATAAACCTACACTATACAATAAAGGATTTAAGGTATATTACATCCATTGGGCATCGAAGTTTGCCACCAATGATCATAAAGCGCAACGAAGAAGCAGATTACAAAAACTGGGCACCACTGCAGCGTAACAAAATAATACTGAACCGAGACCACTTCCAAGACAGTTCAAGAAAGGTTAGCCTTGCGGGGGAACTGCCGCGCAAGCTGCTGAGCATGGCTGTGAGACCGGCCTAGCATGTCGGTCATAGCTTCCAGGTGTAGCTGTTTAGAGATGAGGTTCTCATTGGTGTTCTCCGCAATCTTTCTTAGAGATAGGACTTCAAGTTGACGTTGAGTTGTATAATTCCTTTCTGCTAGAACTTGGGACTGAAGAAGTCGAACTGATTCAGACAATGAATTCTATGAGCTTGTCTGACTGTTAGTATCAAGTAACTTGAACACTGCATCAAGACAAGACTTTGGGGTTGTCTCGCTATCTTCAAGATGTTTTGCCTTCTTTGCTGCAATATATGTTGGGTTTGTCTCACAGCCTTCAGCAGACTTGTGCATGCCATCAGGCATATCACCCTGAAACAAAGCAGAGAGATGACAGGTTTTGCACGTGTATAAACAAAGATGATAACTATTCTGTCAATTCTATCCAATTTCAAATTAGAAAATAAAGAGTAAGTTCAAAATATCAATAGCATAATTTGGCATTGTTCATAATGCGGGAAGCTTCACCACACTACTGGATTACCATGTCAACATAACAAGCATAGATGAAGGGCAAAGAAAATCATTGTATCTATTTTGGATAATGTGCATGGCATGTTGTTCATATCATTAGCCACATCAGTAAGATAAAACAAGAGATGACAAGGTGCAAACGTGGGCTGCTTCACCAGACACTGGATTATAGATCCACAAAAACAAGCATACATATAGGGAGTATTAAGTAATGTGCATGGTATGAATAAGGAATTTGGTTTTACAAGTAAAACTTAGAACTTACGGTTCTTACGAACATGCATTTTGGTAGAAACAACAAACTAAATAGCAGTAAATGATAGGGAGTATGAGCAAATTAAACAGTAGTTGAGGATAAAGGCTTTAGAAGGACTGACTTACATTAACAGTTAACACCGGCTTTATAATGCCCTTCTCCATGTCAAGGGAAGGATAACTCAAGAATTTCAGCACAAAATCTTCTTCATAAGCATTGCCTGTACTCTACATTTTGTAGAGAGTAATTATAGATATGATAATACTGGAAGGGATAGAGGATAATGAAGATAAGATGCAGATTGATGCTACATATTCAACTACCAATCCCTGGAAGTACAAGCGTTACAGGACAAAATGTACTGACAAGAGCAATGGGCTACACTTCTGCACTGGCATTGTCTGTGTATTCTACTTGTTGGTAAGATTAAATATAGATCTGATCTTTTTTAGTAAATGGTGGGCGAGGGAGATAAGATGCAGAATGCTACAAAATGAACCAATCCCTCTTCCCATAATACAAGAGTGTTTTGAACACTGGTGTACTGTACAAAAAGTTCTTATATTATGGGACGGAGGGAGTAGCTGTTAATGTAAGTACAGTGATAGACCACGTCCAGTCCTTACAAGAGGACTGCAGAGCTAAACCTCTTCAAAAGCATTGGGTTGATTCTAAATTTATGTAAGAGTCCATACGGATCTTATAATGTCCACCAAATGGACGATTACGAGGCTAACATGTGCAGTGATGCTACATAATCAAACAGCTATGAAAGTAAGTATGGTCATACAGGGCAAGAGGTACTCACAAGAGCAATGTAGTGTGTAGTATAGTTGCGAGATTCTGTGGTCCCTTGAGAACGAATGTTCTTCTGCTAACAGTTTTCGTACAAGTGAGACATTAAGGCAAATGCAGAAATGTAGTTCAAATTGTGATGTGATATCATAGACAGTACCTTACGCTGCAGCCGAGACCAATGTGTAACAAGATTATTCCAGTCACCATCGGATAAATGTAGCACCAGAGACTTTATAGAAATTTTGTTCAGAGGCTTGCCATTGAAGTGCACTTGCCTCAGGTAGGAATGATACTTCATCAACGAGTGCTTGAAAAGCGCAACCAACCCTTGCTCGTCATCACAATCCAGTTTGCTCCTCGCCTATTTAAAAGAATGAAATCTTGTGTCTTCTGTCAGTAGAAACATATGCACTAATGACCATGAATAACATTAGTACATTACTTACGCGTAAGTTGCGGAGGAAGACTGGAAATTGTTCTGTGTCTGCGGTATAATCTTTCCATGAAGGAAAGATGCACACAAAGTTCCTGACAACAACATAAGCTTCGTCTTCTAAACTGGGAAGAAATGGAACAGGGGTCCTATTTGCTGCAATTGGGGCTCTCTCTGGTTCGAAAATGGATTTGGCAACTGGATTTGGTGTAATCTTTGCTAGAATAGGGGTTTTGCATCGTACAACTGGTGCTATGTCAACTGGCATAATCATACTGTTTGCTGCAGTTGGGGTCTGCTGAGTTGGGGCATCAGAAATGACCAGTGTAGTAGGGCTAGAGTCTGCTAGAGTTGGGGTATTTTGCGGGTCAGGTGGTATTGTAACTACACCTAATGGGCTATTTGATTTATCAGGTGCCACTACCTTTTCCAAATACTTTGCTTGTGCTCCTCCACGATCATCAATCGCCCTCTTCCTTTTGAACGTCTGATACACAAGAACAACATTTGGATGGATAAATATGGTATGATGACAGATGGAATATGTACTGAAAATGGATAGGCAGGGCGTATTCACATACACGATGTGTAAACTAACCTAAGGGCAGTTCAACAAAGTAGAAGCAATGCAAAGCATCAGTTGCAAGATATGTGCGAGCAATGTAACCTTGGAAAGTTAGAGCAAGTACCTTGATGGGTGAATAAGACAGGGCATCTTCCTCTGACTCCTCCACTAGGGAGCTACATTGACTTAGGTCTCCCTCTAGCTCAGAATCACTGTTAGGATCATATTCTGAGCATGAATCTGAGGTGGAGAGCGTTTGCATTGCATTGCATCCAGACTTGATTTCAGTCCCTTAATGCCAAGTTTGACAGCCATGGCATTGTTCTGCTTTATTCTTTTCATGCGCGCAAGCTCATAATCATTATGATGCTGTTCAGAATCTGAGATTCATGAAAACATAAAAAGTAGTCAGATTATCTATGGAATGCATTGCGGATTAAACTCGGAGAGTGTCTCCCTATAAACCCCTGCATATGCAAAGTTCACCTCCCCAACCGTGCTGACCGGACCACACACAGAAATACAAACCCCTTATGTCTCTATAACAGGCAGGCACACATTTTAAAACTGAAGTAGGAATATTAGAATCATATTAAATTCGTATTTGAACAAATAAACTAAGCAATTATGACTGGCGTAATGTTTAGCTTCAAGGGTGGAGTGTTGGTAGTGCGACACAAAGCAAGTAGGCAGATTGTATTCCATGAAAAAGATCGAAACCTATGTAAAAGCTGGAAACGACACTTTCTTTCTATACAATGTAGTGTTCGTTACCCACACATGATGGAAGAGATCACATAGAGAAATACTATTCACTCATGTCTACGGTTCCAGTATTTAGAAACAGGGTGGTCCACCCTAAAAGAATATTGACAACAAATATGATAAGGCAAGCATAGATGTAGTGAATCAATCATTTACTTGTGAGCTTACTAGGACAAGTATGTAGAATTGTAACTACAGTAAGAGACCGTCCAAAATCTGAATGAAGAAGTTTGTCTAGCACTTATTGTTTGCAACTAATCGACGTGAATAATTGGATATTATATCGAATGAGTAAGCAAGACAAGTAAAATTGTCAACAAACCTAGCTTGCAGTAGTAATCTGGATCAATGTCACTACGACCAACAATCCAAAATGACTAGTTTCTGTTCTGAGGGTCGGAATTTTGAAAACCCGATGAACTTTAGAGGTACTAAAGATTACCGAAATACATCTGAACCATTAAGTGTAGGTAGCACTGAGCACACAACAAACCCTAATGACAGTCCTCCCTAATGAGTAATGAATCAATTAGAAAATGGGTGATGAGGAGTGGCTGCTGAGTGTTGATGACGTATCTCAGGATAAATCGGGTTGGGTTGGTGGGTGCTGCACGCCTGAGCCCTGAGCGGACTGGGAAGGTAGGCACGGCGGCGCGCCCGGGCAGCGGTGACGCTGTTGGGCGAGCGGCTCCTGGCCTCCTGTTAGTCCGGCATCTCCTCCTAGAGTCATGCCGTCCGGGGACGGCAAGTCGCCGGCGAGGCAGGTGGCTGGGGGCGAGTAGAGATCGGAAGCGCGCAGCAGAACAGAGGGGAATCGGGGCCTGGGACGACCCAAAATCCCAGGGTGGGCCGGCCCACCGTGGGCACCCTGTAGAGATACACACCCGAGCGGCGAACATGCATTTTCAAAACTAATTTAGGAACATTTAGCTGACCAATTAAACAACTCTGTTTTAATAATATCAGATTCGTATTTGAACAACTAAGCTTGTTTAGCTTGATGGGTGGAGCAGTGTTATTATGACACGAAGCACGTATTCTGATCATATAGTGATCATAAAAGGGGGAAACTCTAAGCATTTTTTTAGCAAAAGAGGGTTTCCCCTCCGATTTCTATTAAAGAAACCACCACAGAACCAACATGATCAATTAAACCCTAAGCATGATCAATTAAACCGTATTATGGCTGTGCCATGGCAGATCTGAAGCTGCAAACCAGAGAAATGATATTTAGCATCCATTGTTTTCTTCGAACTAAGAACTAAATTCTAAGAGATGAAAAGAAAGTAGAGTAACCAAGTTAAGATCTATTTTCTGGTTGAGATCAAAAAGTTGAGGAGATATGAAGTACCACCTCTCTTGCGGCGCCGTGTAGGCATCGGGGGTGCGATGGCTGTCGGTGGCGTTGAAGCAGATCTGCGACGGTAGACGGGTGCATCGGGGGATAAGTCCCGTTGCGGTGGAAGAGAAGGTCGTGTGAGCGGCCCCAGCAAAGAGGACGACAGCACCGATGAAGCGAGAATACGCGATGCAAGGCTATTGGTCCGTCGCCGTGGATGAGAAACGTCCATCTCTAGCAGTGGACGATGCGGTCTTGGTAGGCACTCCGGCATGGTGGAGGACGGTGGCGATGGATGTGGTGGAGGACGGCGGCGATGGATGGGGTGGCGGATGGAGGCTGGTGTGGGGATGGGGTGTTCTAGCGCGAACAGTGTATGAATGGGAAAATGGAGGGAGAGGTACGGGGAACCATGTTTTTGGGACACGCCTGTCTGAAATATGGGGAAGTTATGAACTTAGCCCCCGTTTAAAATTTGGACGTCTCGTCGGTTGGGGATAGGACGGTAATCTCGCATCTCGCCAATATTTGTCCAGAGCGATTTCGGGCGAGGAGAGGGTGGTTGGCGCCCATGGTTGGCGCCCACGGTGTATGAACGGGGCTGACAGGTAGGGTGGTTGTGTCACGTCTGAGTGAAGTTACAAACCTGCCCCTATTGAAAATATTTGCCTACATCGATTTCGGCCGAGTCGAGTTTGTTTTGCCGCCCACCGTGTATGAATGGGGAATGGAGGGAGAAACAGAGGTCTTTCGGATGAGCTTGAATCAAATGAGTTTTGCCGCCCATGTTTGACGCCCACCGTGTCGGAATGGGCTTAGAGGCGGTCGTGTCACGTCTAATTGAAGTTACTAACCTAACCCTATTTAGAGGAGTGGAAATCGGGCCGATGGATTGTCCGTGTAATGGGTAGACAGTAATTTCCATCTCCCAAACACTTGGCTTCGGGCAGCCGACGTGGGAGTGGACATTTTGCTGCTTCTTTCGAATTTTGGGACAATAAGCATCCACGTTTACCCTGGCAACTAAATTCGAATCCATTTTGTATTCCTATATGAATCTTTATAGATCATTCTATGTGTTTTTATATATCTTCTAAAGGACGACAAAGATGTATTCCACTGTCATATATGAATATGGTTTACAAATGCTGATACTCAAATTCAAAAACTAGAATCCAGTTTAAGGTGAATTCGAATATTTGGAACACTTCATGTCCAACTCAAATATCACACACAACATAATGTGTACTCCCATTTAGATATGTACACAAGCGATGTATCAAGATTCAAATACCGAGTCAATCAACCAAGAATGTACAGAAGTAACAGACATATAAACACTTATAGAGTATATGGATCAATAATATGAACTAACATACATAAGCCAGGCCATTGTACTTTTTTTTGGCTACAATAGCATCCTTTTTTTAGCCAGCATCTTGGCCCTTTCCGATGCGTGCCACTTATGGTCCATCTATACTACTACTATTGCTGAATGCACATTCAGCCCGATTGGCATATTTGTAGGTCTGGCACAGCAATCCAAATGAAATGTCTCCGAGTCTTATCAATTAATACAGACTTGTGCTCAAATAAAATTACAAACAAAAAAAACAATTATTACATGATCTCTAAAACAAATGGTTTGATTGATTACATGAACAGACAACACAAAGGTTATTCAACTATGGAAAGAACATTTCACCTATGATTTACCAAGTAGGAATTTAATTTCCTTTTTTCCTTCAGGACCTTAACAATCTGGCCAGTCTCAGCTTGCTTCGTTTTGAAATCCACCAAATATTTAATGGTTGTCTTGAGTACTGCTTGTGATTCTGCTGTTTGCTTCCTCAACATGTCAACTTCATCTCCAAGTGCAGAAGCGGAATCTCTTTCTACCACTAGTTTATCCTCTAGAGCATCAGCAGTTGGCAATTCATAATGCACGATTGGGCCGGTGCCACTGCTGTGGGATGATGCAACATCCATGGGGACCTCGCTCTTTGATCTTGGGCTAACCTGTTTTGCCATTAAAGTTCTGATTGGATTCAGAAAAGTTGAAGTTAGCAAAACATCTCAACTGGGAGTTATAACAGCAATCCAGTTAAACAAACAAGGAATTAAAGAGTTTCAATTGGATGCTGAAAAGTAGTTATTAACATCATTGTAACCCACTGTTGCAGCATCAAAGTAGTTAAACAAACAAGTAGATATTTAAGTTAAGGAAAACATGTAATTCTTAACAGTAAGTATCAAACACATAGATAGGCGCGGTCTACAATATGATTAACAGGCTGTGCCGTTATGTAATCAGTAGCAAACTAAATTAAGCCAAGCAACGTAATTGAACAATTTTGCAATAAGTGGCTAACTAAAATTCCGAGAAGCAGGTAACTGAACTTACGCTAGTTCTTTGTACAGGCACACTGCAACTTCTTTTTCCCTTACAAGGTTGTACGAAGGAGTCCATGGCATCAATTGCTTGGATACGCAGTCCCAATACTTCTTTCTTCCCACACTGCATGGGTAAGTCGAATGGTTAATCTGGTAAGATGGTGCGTCCTTGATATGTTATATGAGGACGTGTAGTCAGACTAGTTGTAGCCAAACACATCACACTGGCTTTTACTGTATATTTCATGCGATTACTTTTGGCATATCGAGATCTAAGCAATCTACAATAGGATGAAAAGACTGACATCCTTCACATTATTGGTGAACTCAGTTCATAGAAACAAGCAATTCAACCATTCTGTGGGTAAATCAAAAGTGCCACTAGAATATTTTTCACTATCCAATCATACACGCAAAAAGGGGCAACGCCACCATAGGGGCTGGTATGGGCGGCCGCCTCAGGTGGCTGGAAAGTGTGCACCTAGTTTGAGTCGTCCAAGTTGGCCCATGCTAGTTTTGTTCGTCCCAACGCACGAGCAGGCAATGTAAAAAATGAAGAAAAATGTTTCAATTTGGATGGGCCAATAACATAAGTGCAAGGCAGGCCTATAGCAGGCTCGCGGCCCAAACGAGCGCCTCCCATATCGATCGACAGCAGGAAAAATCCCAATTCATTCGCTCCAGCCTCCAGTCTGGTTCGCTCCTAACCTAGCCGCCGCTGGACAGACCGACACAACACTTCCCCGCGCCCTCGTTGGAGGGCGGTCGCCGGGCTTCAAGCAAACTGAAGGACAAGAAGATGAAGATCCAACCCTGGGTGTAGCCTGCGTGGGAGGCAGCGGCGGCATCACGGGTATGGCATCGAGCTTGCGCAAACGGACAGTCGCAGCTTGCAAGAGTAGCCTGTGCAACGAGCAGGTACATTACATCCCTGATTATATATAATTCAACTCTTCAATTTCTGGCCAATAGTTAAACCTAACGGTGTTGTAAAACTGCTTGTATGTAGGGAATCTATGAGAAAATGAAACCAATTTCTACTTATTTTATAACTCCCCCAATCAATACTGAACTGACTGAATCTGATGTATCTAATCAAGTTTCCGGTGCAAACATACAAGCTCATGTTGTTCTTGAGCCTGAAGTGTCTAATGAACAGACTGCTAATGAAGGATTTGATGCAAACATTTTACATGCTCCTGGTGATGAACATATAGTGTCTAATGAGGGATCTAATGCAAGCATTTTGCAAGCTCATTGAAGGATTTAGTGTCTAGTGATGATCTACTATGTTGAGAGAGACAGAGATTTGGAGGCATTGATGACAAGCAAATTATAGTGCATTTTCATAGCTTGAGGAAACGTCGAGGCCATCTACCAGAAAGTCCCCGTATCATGACAACATAGCATAAATACTTTTCTAATCTGTTGTTTGAAACTATTGGCATACTTGTGCAGGATAGATATATTGATATGCAGTTTGCGCACTAGTTATACGTGCAATTACACTTCGATATTTTCAGCCAGAGAACGAATAATTCAAGCAGGTACAGACCATGTTTGTAGTCCTTGTACACCATGTTGCATTTTTTGGGTGCTTGCATCATTTAGCGTTTATAATCTGAACTACTTTGGATCATTAGCTGGTTTTCAAAGTGCATGTAGCTTCACATTTCTCAAGTTATGTTGATTTCCAGAGTGCAAGTGCCTTCGTATATTTTAAGTTAAATGTTCGCCCCTGGTAACTTGAATTCGTGGATCAGCCACTGCACACAAATCAAATACGAATGCCAGTACGAATTAAATGAAATGCAGGGACTTACGCTAGCTCGTTGTACAGGCTCACTGCAGCTCTGCTTGCGCTTGGGATGTTCCATGTACAAGTCCATGTTACCACTTTCTTGGATGTGTAGGCCTTGTGCTCCTTGCATCCCCCTCTGCATTTTTGACACGGTGAATGGTTGATCAAATAAGAGGAATCGACCTTGATGTTGTACCGGAGGACAGATACTTACAAGGTTATACGGGTGTGCAGGATGTGTACCAGATCCCGTAGCGCCGTCATGCTTCGCTAAAAAATGGATTTGCTTGTTTCAGATGATATCTCCAGAAGAAATAAGAGTTAAAGTCAGAGTTGCATAGGCGTGTAAGCTAAGAGAGCAGTGAAAGGATATCCAAACATCGTCGGAACGATGCACAAGGGAGTGATGTGTGGATACCTAGTTCGGGTCGGCATTTGGGCATGCTCGCCTAGCTAGAGTGCGGGTCACTTCAGAGTCGGTTAGGGTGATGCGCTGGCGTTGGCTGGCCGCGCATGGATGCAGATCTTGAGTGGCAGCGGAGCGCTACGATGCGGTGGACGAGACCGTTGGTGAAGCCCCAACGACCTCGGGGGGCGGAGGTGCAACGATGTGCTCGGTGAAGTAGCCCCGGTGAGCTGGGAGACGGCGTCGGTGAAGCGCACTTGATGCGGTGGAACTCGGTGTCTATGAGGCACGTCGGTTGCGGCGGCCGACGTTGTCGGTGGACCACCCGATGCGGTGGACGAGGGCATAGATGAGGTAGGTGCAGCGCGACCGTCGTCTTCGTCGTCGTCGTCCGACACAGAGGTGGGGAATGGTGGGGAAAGAGATGAGACAAGGGGCGATTCAGGGGCGATTCGAGGGTTGGCGGCGAATTAGGGATTTGAGCAATCTGGGCGCGGAAGGGGACGGTGGAGAAGAGAGATTTTGCAGGGCTGGAATTGGGGCCGCCAGATATTTCAATCCGAAACGTGGAAGCGCGAACTTATATTGTCGTCGTCCTTTTTTTGGGGGGGGGGTGGGGGCTGGGTGCTACGCGTCCGTCCGACACACGCGACCACCCCGACAGGACTATGCTTCGGTGCCTTAAGGCACCTGCCTTTGTGTCCATGACATGGGCCCAACAGGTGGCTGGCCCACATGTCAGTGACCCAAAGGCAGTTGCCTTTAAGGCACCGAAGCAGCGTCCACCCCGACACGACCCTGGTTTGCCTGGTGCGCCTACATTTGAGAATGCAAACGAATCTTCTTTCATTTGCAAACGAATCTGTATCATCCGTTCACTTTTGTAAGTTGTTTTAGACAACTTAAAATGGACTGTTTTGCACATTGTCTGAAATGTCTTCAAGGTCTTATAAAAGTGAACAGAGGGAGTACTATAAATTAATTAATGAAGAGTTATTTGAAAAAAAATCGAAACGGTACCCACGCTAACGTGGATTAGAGTGTGTGTCACATAATTAGTTATTTGAATTAGAGTGTGTGTTACATAGTTAGTTATTTGAATTAGAGTGTGTGTCACGTAGCGATCTCCAATTCTAACGTGGATTTCGCATTTCACTGTATCCACGCTACTTTTTTAATACAAATTCATATGTATATGATGAACACCGTGGTAGTGAGAAAACTTTTGGATGGATTCAAACATATGACCTACAAAATAGCACAACAAACTGAGTCAA
Source organism: Triticum urartu (assembly GCF_003073215.2). Lineage (NCBI taxonomy): Eukaryota > Viridiplantae > Streptophyta > Magnoliopsida > Poales > Poaceae > Triticum > Triticum urartu. The sequence continues at coordinate 150,887,351 of NC_053028.1, read as the reverse complement.
TGTCAACTTTTCGAAACTTAGTATGGAACGAATTCGAAATAATTACCCGTATGCCTAGTCCTCAGTTCAAATCTTACAATGTACACCGAATTGAAACATCGATATTATGTCTCGTACTATGTACATTCAAATGTTGTTTTTAGCCCCCCCCCCCCCGCACAAACGCTACATACTTCCTGTATCGGTCAATCTTCCTCTCCTAACCACCTTAGGAAGCTATCGATTTCCAACACACGTTTATTCTTTATCTCCATGTTTCGATCTCTAAGTCTCTCAACTACACAACCCCTTTTTCCACTCTGTTACCAAATGTATTTACCTCACACACCCGCCATTGCACCCCATGTCGAGCTCTCTCTCTCCCCCCTCTCCCTCTCACCCTCTCACGCTAAATACATGCATTGCCTATCTAGCCCCCCAACCTCTCATGCGCACGCACGCACAATGTATAGCTAGGTCACTCCCTCGAGATTGTCTCACTCTTTCTTCCGCACGGCGGGCCACACTCGCTCAATCTCACTCTCTTTATCTAAGTCTCGTTTAACCTCATTTTCTTTCACACACAAATGATATATCTCCCTGTTTGGGCCTCGATCGACACACTCTATACTCTCTCACGCAGATTGTCTATCTAGGTCAGTCCATCCAAGCCGCTGCCACTCTTTTGACCTCATGGTGGGCCACGCTCACTCAATCTCTCTCTCTCTCTCTCTCTCTCTCTCTCTCTCCGTATGTCTCGATTGACCTCGCTCTTTCTCGGACAAAAACGATATATCACCATGTTTGAGCCCAGTTCGACCTATTCACATTGTATACTCTCTCACGCACATCGTCTATCTAGGTCACTCTCTCCAACCCGTCTCACTCTTTCGATCGCACGGCGACCCTATGTGATCGGTTGACCTTGATTCCTCCCACGCACAAAATATATCTACACGTCTGTGACTGGATCATCTCTCAAGCTCTATCTTATAGCCCTCACCCTTGCCAAAAAGCTCAATCGGACAATATCTCTCCAAAGCATATATATTTGTTCAATGAATGTCGGACCACACTCACTTTGTCTCTCTATCTATATGTCTCTCGATTGACCTCACTTTCTCACACCGTATCTTCCACGCGTTGAAGCTACTACCTCTCCATCCCTCGCAAAGCCGGAGCTATTTACATTGCGAGGAGCACTCCAACCTTGGATTAATTTGTGTAGGCATTTATTCCGGCCGGTTTAGATTATATTTTCGCAGCATTCGGCCCACAACTACTCCGAACACCGTTGCAACCCACACAACTCCCCTAGTTGATTTCCCTTTGGCTCGGTCATCGCTCTCTCGCACGTCCTTTCTCGCCTTCAACGTTGCACCATGGTATTATTGAAAAAACTATGTTGTTCTCTTTAATTATTATAAATAAGCTACAAAACTACACACCGATAGTCCACTTGGAATGGAACAAATTTCGACCCACAAATTAAAGTGCTACAAACTACACATCGAGGGACCCACATGTCATGAAACAAATTTGGACCCATATACAAATTAAAAAATAAAGGACGAGGATCGAACATGCGACCGGGCCTTCAAGCCACACGTCAATAGGCAACATACGTAGAATAGCAATGTTTGTTGTACCCCCTTTGTTCACATAATGTTTTTATATTACCACAGCCTAATTAATGGATAACATGTAATATTATTTTTAGTACTATTCGCCTTCACTTACTGGTGGGTTCCATGTGTGCTCTCTCTCTCCTCCCCTTCTGCGTTTAGACGCACGGGCAAATAGGAAGAACTCGTGGGCGATGTTGTCGTTGACAATATCTGGACGCGTTCACAAGTCACGGCACCAGTTTCACGTACTAGAAGCACTAGTCAGTGTGTATGTGCAATGCACGTTAATTTGGAAGTATATTAAGTGCATGCGGATATTAACTACTAGGATATTATTTGCATGTTGTCATGTGATTAGCACTATTTTTGGCATGAAATTAACTGCACGCTAAACGTGTTGAGCGCTCGACATTGAAGCAGTCTAGGTCGTTGGATGACAAGGAATACATGTGGCTTGATGACATTTTATATTTAATTTGATACGGCTCTAGCAGAACATTCAATCGATCAAACCATACATTTAGTTCAATTTGACTCCAACTTTAAATTATATGACGATCGATATAAAATAAACGGAAATGATAACGTTTGGATTTTAAGCATGGCAATCCGAACGTTTTTCATTACAAATTTAGATTACGCGGCAGCGGCGGGGGCGTCTCGCGGTGGGAAGCGGCTCCTCTGCCGTGCTCTGTGTGTCGTCGGGTCACTGACCAACGGCGACGGTGGTGTCTTGCGCCGTTGTTGGCCTACTCCTGGACGTTGGCCTAGATTCAAGGAAGGCCAAAATGTTCTGGACTTCGGAGCGAGTCAACTGGCGGGAGGAGGCGACTGGCGTTGGTGCAAGGAAGCGGTCGACGGCGGCTATCCATGCCGCTGAGGGGGGCACTAGCACCCGCGCGGGGACAGGCGCTGTCAACGGCGCGGCGAAGACATTCGTGTGCACGGGCACGGGCACAGGCGCGCACGTCAGTGCACGCGTAGGCGCATGCGCTGGCAGGTGCACGGGCACCGGCATGGTCGTGCGCGTCAGTGCACGCGCAGGCGCATGCGCTGGCAGGTGCACGGGCGCGTGAAAGTCGGCGGGGACCTCGTGGAACCCCGTGGGATCAAGCTCGGCGACAATGTGCGGCTCCCAGCCCATCAATGCCACGGGGATGGGCGCTGGCGCAGTCGGGGCGACGGGAGCCGGAACGAGAGCGGGGACAGGCGCGGCGTCTTCCCGCAAGGCCATTTCAAGCTCGTCCCAAAGCGCCTTATGTTCTTGAGACTCCGGCTGGGTGTCTTCCTCAGGAAACTAGAACACTAAGGGCAGACCATCGTGATGCGCCATGGCGTACGTTTAGGTCAGGCTAGTTGGAGGTAGACGACAGGAGAATCAAAGAGGAAGAGAGAGGATTGAAGCGATACCGGGTAGTGCGGGGTTGATTTTAAACTACGGCCCCGGCGACATTAAAAGTGGGAGCAGTTGGAATGACGGTGAGCGGCAGAGCCTGGTCAAAGGGCTCGCCTCCCGATGAGCCTGCACAGCAGTCTGCTCGCCGCCTCCCTGACAGCTGGCGCAGCGGTCTACTCACACGCCTCCCGTCGACTCACACGCTTGCTCAGACGGCACCTGCCAATGAGAAGCGGGGACTCGTGGCGGCACGTAAACGCCCACGGTTTCAATAGTGAAAGCGTTCGCCTTAATGTGACAGGTCTTTGTTCCAAAATACCTTGGCTCTTCATTTGTGCAACTTGTCATAAGTAGCTTGTCTCAAATTGAAGAAAAAACTTACGAAGTAATATTTGTGCCATATCACGTGACCATGCTTAGTTTCAAGAATTTATGCTCACTTTTGGATTTTCTAAAATTTAAGATCCAGGATTCGAAACAATATCATAACCTGCATCATGCAATAAATTTTCAAGCCGTACATCTGTCCTGTTGTATTTCTTAAGAAAGGATTTGGTCAAACATTTTTCTTAGTTAGACTTCAGACAAGTTATATATGCAGAGTAAAAGGATAATCCCTCCGTACCAGTGCATTGCCTGATATATTAACTCAAGTACTAGGCACGAACAAACAGGCTCAATTCTGTGCTCATCCTGGTGTAGTAGTAGTAGTACTAGGCAATGCAGTTGACGGGTGACCTTGACGAGCGGCGACCGATGGAATTGAACCGTGCTCGGCACGGTAGGTAACGTTGTGTAGTTACTAAAGCATCCCTCCGTTGTTCATTGGTAGTCATTATGGACCGGGGACATGAGGGGAATTTCCTAGGGCTGGAATTCTGGCCGCCAGATATTTCGACTTGAAACGTTGAGGCTCGACTGGTTGGGGTTGCCTAATGTGCGTACCACGCACGCCACCGAAGGACACGAGCCCGTTTTTTTAAGGATCAACACGAGCCAAGGTCTGGCTGGTATGCTGTTGGGTCCTACCATTCGAGACTATGAAAGGAACCTTTTAAATTGCCGAACTAATCTATGTGTATTACAATACCCGTATTTTCCTTGCAAATACTAATCTCAACGTGGTAATTGATTTATGACGAGTTGTTGAATTAGAGTGAGTTTGTGATATAGTGATCTCAACGTGGATTTCACATTTCATGGTATCCCTAGTAAGTTTTCCAATGCAAATTCAAATTTAAAAGATGAACAATATGGAGGTGAGAAAACTTTGTATGTATCAAGCATATGACCACACACACACACACAGAGACACACACGCACGAACACAACAACAATCCAATAAGTATAGTGCATCTATTTTTCCAAACCATGCATGTATGACACGAATTCAAAAATACTCCTTCTATTCCTAAATATTACTCTTTTAGAGAGTTCAACAAGTGACTACATACGGAGCAAAATGAGTGAATCTAGACTCTAAAATATGTCTATATACATCCATATGTGCCAGTCCATTTGAAGCCTCTAAAAAGACTAATATTTAGGAACGAAGGGAGTAAAATGTAAGACATCCATGGTCCTTAGTTCAATATTTAAAATGAACATGAAACTGAAACATGAATATTAAGTCTAGTACTAAAGTACATGCAAATGTTGTGTTTAGGCGGAGCTATGATTGTCGGGGGTCAACCCCTCGACCTTAGATAAAATTGTGGAGCTCTGTTTAGGGTTGTTTATATTATATTTGTCCTCACCCTCCCAACCACCGATTGGTTGTGCACCCCCCACCCCTCCTCCCCGGGAGAATATCATGTGCCCCCATACCTTAGATGTTATATGCCGATACAAGTTGCTTGGAGCTTGTAGATCTGAGATATAGCAGCTCACATGATGTGTCTTAATATTTTTGCAGGAAACCTTGATGAGTTTGAGAATTGCACAATTTTTTTACAAAAACTACTTAGATGCCCTTTGATCCCATATCCAACGACCTCGAAGCTTGTATCACCATAGCATCTAAGATGAAGGAGGACATCATATTCTCCTGTATGTAAGAATATCATGTGCTACCACACCTTAGATGCTTTGGTGATACAAGCTCTTCGGAGGCGTTGGATTTGTGACCCAACACCTCCTCGGTGGTTCGAATGGTTTTTTTGCAGAAAAGACCCAAAAGAGTTCGGCCACTGCTTACAAGCACAAAGACTGCTCAGATGCCATTGGATCTCAGATCAAACAACCTCCAAGCTCGTATCACCATAGCATCCAAGCTGCGATAGCACCTTATTTTTTCTCGCACGGGAGAGTATGAGGTGCTCCCGCACCGTAGATTCTATGGTGATACGAGTTCATTGAGATCTAACGGCCCACAGTAGGAGGTTTGAATGTTTTTGCAATATACGACTGATAGAGTTTGGGAAATGCGCAGAAAGTACAAGTACTACGCATGTGCCATCTGATCACTGATCATACGACCTAGATGCTCATATCACCGTAGCGGGTAATTAAGCTACGGGGAGCACCTAATATGAGCACCGGGGAGCCGTTGGATCGAAGATGCAGCGGCACACACGAGGCCTGAATGTTTTATTTGCAAAAAAACCTTTGGAGAGTTTGGAAATTGCGCATAATTACAAAGACTACTCCCAAGCCATTGGATCTCACTTCCAATGGTGTAAAAACTCGTATCACCATAGTATCTAAGCTGCGGGGTAGATGTGATATTCTATGCCGCTGTCATTTTTGTTCGTAAACTTGCAAAATACGTGTAACTCGTGCCGTTACTTGTCTAACCGCACAAAGTGTTTGTTCAAAAAAACCATCCTACACTGAAATATCAGAACAACACACGGGGGTCCCACATGTCATTAATCAAATTTGGACCTAAAACTAACAAATCTGAAAGACGAGATTCGAACTGGCAACCTGGACTACAAAGCGTAAGTCGATAGCCTGAAAAAACGAACAGTTGTTGGCTTTGTCCCATAACTTGATTTTATACAGTACTTGCGTTGAGTAGAGTAGAGGGAGTGCCTCGTCAACACGTGCATGACCGTTGTCTCACTTACTGGTGGGTCCCAGGTCTGAGATCTCAATCTCTCTTCTCTCCATCGTCTAACCTTTGCACGGGCACACACGAAGAGCGGTGCTAGCTTGCCGTGGTGTTATTACAACTAAAAAAAAGCTTGGAAAATAGAAGAATCGCCTAGAACAAGAGACGTTGTGGCTGGCCGAGACGGAGCTAACCACATCTATCCTCCATGCCACGTTTGCATGATGAAGTTGTGTGGCTAGTGGGGTGTTTTCGACCGACTGGCTGGGTCCCGAGGTCGAACCATAGGTACTACGTCTGATACAGTATATTTTTACACACACATTTTTCCTCCGTGCCGAAACGTGGCACACCCTACCACGCGGTTTCGGGGTCCTCCCGGGTGGTGCACGCATATATTCTTCCTGACGTGGGACGCCCTACCGCGTGTTTTCTGGGTCCTCCTCGGTGGTAGCGCCGAAGCAAGTAAATGAGTCGTCAAATCACGAAAGACCACCTTTCCCGTCAAGTACATCAGTGAAGCACGGTGGCTAGCTAGTTGGGCTAGTTCGACCGATTAGCTAGGCCGCCGCCACATTTGTTTTTTCACCCCTTTTTATATCTACTTGCCGGCAGGTGAATTTAAATATCCACCGCGGCGTTGCTCTGGTGTTTGGGTGCGATAGGATTTTTAATTTTTTGATTGACGGGAGCAGGTGCGGCAGGATTTTTAATTTTTTGATTGACGGGAGCAGGCGCGGCAGCAATTAGTCACAATGATTCCGCCTATAAAAACCCACTGTTCCCTGATGTGAGAAGTCATTGACTGGTGTTTTACCGTGGTGAAAACTAAAAGATTCCCCGCTCCCTTCGCCTTCCCGTAGATTGCATTGCCTTTCAGCCGTTTCACCCCCTTTGCTTCCTCTCCCCATTGCTTCTACCTAGTGCGATGGCGGCGCAGCAGATCACGGAGTCCGAGGTGAGGCGCCTGACACAGGAGCTCCATGCTAAGGATGCGGAGCTCAGGGCCAAGGACGTGGAGCTCCGTGAGCTCAAGGAGGAGAGGAGTGCCATGCTCCTCCGTTATGTGCGGGAGTTCACGGAGCTTCAAAAGCGGCAGGCGTCCACCACAAAGATGCTCGAGGCATCGGCGGCGTTGCTGCAGAAAGCGGGAGATATGATAGGCCGTCAGGGGAGCCACCTGGAGCGCGAGCGGGCCGATCGTGACGAGGTCCAGGATCACCTCAGCCACTTGGTGAACCAAGTTGCCACGCACGTGTTGCGGCTGCGCGATGCCTACCGTCGTGCTAGCGCGATGATGCCGGCCGTCGGGCTAAACCCGTTCGACCACCCGGTCAACTTCAACGAGCTGCGGCTTCCTGACCTGGTCTCCTTCTTCACGTATATCTCCGAGGAGCTGAGCCGTCTCCGCGTGATGGTGGGGGCTGAGCTGGACAAGGAGGGGTTGCGGGCTGCCATCGCCATTGCCAGGCGAATCCTTTCAGGGCTCCGTCACCAGAATCCATTCGTGCCATTGGACGCCGTCTTTGATGAGCTGGCTCCCGTCGACCGGGAGCGGGCTCTGCGGGCAGTTGCACCCTGCATCACCAACATCGTGCGCCTCGAGAAGTAGAGGGACTTCGGTGGTGTTTAGGCGCCCTCTGCATGGGCATGTCCATCTCTCGGTGCAACATGACCGTTAGATCAAACTCAGACGGTGCAGATCAGTCACTGTAGCACAAAGCGTGTGGGTGTGTTTGGTTGCATTCTCATCTCAATATAGTTGTTTCCTCTTCGTGTATTTTTGTCAACCTACTAGTGTGGACTCATGCACCCTTCATGCACTCTGCCAAACACCCAAAAGTGGGTCGAGAAGGGAACTTTTGCTCCCATCCCGTGCACCCTTCATACACCTTGCCTAACACTATTCGTGCTTCATACGGTTCATGTTTCATGGAGTACTGTAGCACCGTACTCTCCGTGCGCTGTGGACCTAGTTCTGTTAACATTGATCTCACCATTCATTCTCGACCGGAGAGTCGAAAAAGTGGTACTATGTTACATATAGGAGTAGTTGACATGCGCACAACATCATTTGTTATCATCATATCTTACTACACTAGCAACAAGATTGTGTAGTACTGACGTATGAACCACTGCACATGCCTAGTAGTAGGAGCATTGTGTATGTTCAAGTGGCTGCCGTGTTTCGCACTCCTCCGTTATAAGAGTGGAAACGCTTGCTGTAATCATTTTTTTCTTCAGAAAAACAGTGGACACGCTCTACCGTGTGGATCCTCCTCCAGCCATGCACTAAATTACTCACTTTCGCCGACGTGTGGGACAGCCAGCACCTGGGTCCACCAGCCATGCACTAAATTACTCCGTAGTAGAGTGACGGTAGACTACCCCGATCGAACCGTCGCAGTAATGCCCAATGAGCCGTCAAATCACAAACCCCCCTCCTTTCCAGCAGTAAGTTGGACGGACGAAGCAACCATCATTTCACTCTTCTCTCTCAGCTTCCTCTCTTGAAGAAAACCCCCACTCGCTTCGCTTCTCCCTCATCTCGTTCTTCCTTTCACTCTTCTCTCTCAGCTTCCTATCTGGGATGGACGCCGGAGCACCGGCTGACGTGATGTCTATGGATCTGGCCAAAACCATCGAGGCTCATGGTACGAAGAAGCGCAAGCACCCCGCCGAGACTACCACAGACAAGCTCAAAGCCATCGCCCTGTCCAAGCCCCCCTCTCCGGGATCCCTCATTAAGCAAGTCCAGGTAATGTCTCTTATTGACGATCTTTTTCTCGATCTTGATCGTATTTTTTCATCTAACACGCAGTACTAGTACTGGTAGTACAACTTTCTGGGTGATCTTGCATGTGATTTTAGTGTGCCAAATGATGGTTCTAAATTCCTCTTTTGACCAAAACATGTGAGAGGTTGACACTGATTTCTTATAGATTACTTTCAACTACTCCCTCTGTCCCAAATTTCTTGTCTTAGATTTGTCTAGATACGGATGTATCTAATACTAAAATGTGACTTGATACATCCGTATCTAGACAAATCTAAGACAAGAATTTTGGGACGGAGGGAGTACTTTATGAACATCAATGCTACCTTTTAAGAGGGTATATTTGCCTCAGTAACTTGTGTTATGGATATTGCATGTAATCCCTCTGCTCTCATGCCTTTGAAGACATGTTCTAGTGTCTTTGTTCACTCATTTATGTGTGTATACGTAGTCATATATGGAGTATAATATCGAAAATCATCTTATATTTCTGAACAGAGGTAGTAATAAAATATGGTTTCTGTTTGAATTAGAACCAGGTCTGCGGTGGAGATGAAGTTCTCAAAGTCATGCCATGTGAACTGGAAGACCTGATGATGAGTTCTACTGCTGAACTATCCAGCTGTTGTGTCCTTGTCGCCACGTGTCCTGAACTAGTGTTTCCCTGTAGCATTGTTGTCAGGCGTATTCTCGAGGCTGTACTTGACCACAACAATTTCCTGGCTGTGCCTTCGATTACGAAGGGTGTGGTTCTTGTAAAGCTTCCCAACAAATCTGATGCGGCCTGTCTTCATCATCATGTTTATGAGTGGAAAGACCACTCTGTTAGGTTCTCCAAGGTTGACAAGATGGTGATGGTGCATGTAGACATCTCACACGAAGTCCATGGCCTAGTCAGTTATGCGGGGTTCATCCCGTAGGTCGGTGGCAAGAAATAGTCTGCAGAGTTTAGTTAGTGCAACTTTGCTTGTCTGTAGTAAGTACTATTGTTTAGTACTTGATTTGTGTTTGTGAACCCTGTATTGTTTATTAGTACTGCCGCTTTTGGTGTGTGAACGGTCTATGTTAATGTCTATGTTAATGTCTGTCCACTCCATTCAGTCTGTATATTTTGAAGTATCCAGATCATATTTTTTGTGAGAACGGTTTATCAATTATGGTTACACTCCAATATCTGTATGCATTGCAGGGTTTATCGCACCCACCAGGATTTCCAGTCCCATGGATGTTCGGTCCATACGATTTGTCATGACCTTTGGACTGTCCTGCTTGTGGGAGTAGGCGGGGCCCCTGCGTGCCACACGTAGTTGGACGATCAATATTCTGTTAGTACTTCAACATAGTGATTTCCTGGTAAGGATTCACTCGTGTCACATCAAGTAAATCTTATTGATTTACTGTCTAAATCTTATTGATTCAATGTCATGTTTTCTTTCTTTTCCTGCAATTTTACAATGCAGGTTTTGCCATGTGACATTCATCACAGAATAAACCGTTTGGTTTGCTCTACGATGGCTATTTTTGCAGGTTTCACTTCTTATGTCGTGTCAGTAACGAAGGCATTGTCCATCACTTATATTACTGGAAAAATTGGATCAGTCTGTTATCTGAGTACAAGCTGAATCCCTATGATGAAGTGCAGTTTGGTTTAACAAAAACGCCACAATTAGTCCTTCTCGCGTTTAAAAGAAATGAAGAAAAAAACTGGATCACAGTCACGGATCCTAGTCAAGTTAGAAAGCTGATCATAGCAGACCATACACGAGCACCGCTATCTCGCACAGATCGAGCACCGACAGTTGCTCTAGCACTGACAGCGGCAACAGCTCAGTCTGATCCAGCTGAGGATTGGGCACCGACCGCGTCAGTGGATCAGTCTGATCTAACGGAGGATCGGGCATCGACACCGGCACCTGCTCCGACACCGGCACCAGCTCTACAAGGAGCACCATCTCCGGCAGCATCAGTGGCTTCAACACCTGCACCAACACTTGCACTTGCATCTGCTCCGGCCCATGCAGTTGCACCGGCAACATACTGGGCTGCAGTTCGCACTTCATATACCAAAGTCCTTACAAAAACCGACATGTCCACCTTCTTGGTAAGCATTGGCCGCCCAAGTGCTTCATTCTTTTTTCTTTCCTTGTTGTTTCACATGATTCACTGTGTTGATCTAACTGTTTGGGTATGTCTTCTTGTTTGCAAACAGAGAATTCCTAGAGCAACGAGGGAGACGTTCAACAATCCGGGCGACCGCGGCCAAGTTTCTCTTACCACATGCAGCCTTGGTGTGAATGAACCTGCTCAATATACCGTAAGTACAAAGGATGGTCGCATGATGATTGATGCTAAAGGATGGTCAAGGTTCAAATCTAAATCATATCTTGCGGTAGGGGATGATGTCAAAATCGAACTTTCTCGGCAAGGAGAGCTGGTCCAAATCAACTTCGAAATTCTTCAGTAGCAGCACGCAACTGCCGAACTGATCTATCCTCCGAGAGATTTTGATGTAATAATCTGGCATGGTGAAACAAGTGTCCTGTGTGTATAAGTAGTACGACAGTATTATTTATCACATGGTATATCGTTGATAGAATTGCAACTCTGATTGCTGGTTAGGAACTATCGTTCGATTTCATTCCAACAGCTGCCGTGCTTTATTCAATTTTGTATATTCGCCTTGCGATAGCATCTAAAACCAGCGCCGTACCGATCGCTTGCAATATGAAAAGCGCCGAGGTAGAACACATGGGCCCCCAAACATGCAGGGTCGGCCTGCGGCCCAATGTCTAGAACCGTGAGCCTATCTGAGTATTATATTCTTAGCTGAACCCCCATAATGCCCGTGCGTTGCAGAGGGAGTATATTTCTCGGCAAGGTGAGCTTGTGATATAAAATATTTGTATATTTCTTTACAGAGGGAGTATCTCTCTGTCAAAAAATATATTTATGTGTAACTAGTTACTCCTGTCTTTCTACTTCCTTTTGCTAATATGTGGGGCAACCAGCAACGGGGTCCACGTGCCATATGCACAAATTAGAGTGCACAACTTCATGGTAGACACACCCCGGTCGTAGCGCCACAGTAATGCCCAATGAGCCATCAAATCACAACCCCCCTTTCTAGCTTTAGCAGTAAGCTGGACGGACGAAGCGGCAATATTTCACTGGGCCTGAATCCCCTTCTCCCTCGTCTGCTTGTTCAGAGAAAACCCCCTCTTGGCGATTGAATAGGGTTTTCTCATGGAGAACCAGGTACGAATTCTTCATCCATCCCCGATAAATCCAAGTCCCTTGGTCACAGGTAATCCTAGGATGGCAGCCGCCGCTGTTGATGCATTTTTCTTCCTACTGAATCTAGTGTGTTTCATTTGCAGTGCCCAAAGTGCGAGTACCCTACAGGTTTCTACGCCCTCGGCGAGATGCCACACTTGTTCCTTCTCATCCTAACACAACATTTTGAAACACGCACAGTATGTTCCTAGAATCCTCTTTTCTATCCGAGAGGGTGGGTTTTTTTGAACATGCTGTGTTCTCATATTATTTTTCCTGCAGTGTATTATTTGCTCTGCCAGAACACATGTACTCAAGATGCTCGGCCTTGCCATAACTGAATACACTAGTTTAATGGTCACAGTGAAGACAAGCCATGGATATAAGTTCCGAGTTGGGTTCATGAACCAAGAAGATCGCTGCTTTTTTATGGCCGAACTTGAATAAACTTTCTCAAGTGTTACGGACTGAAAGTTAGCGCACGAATGTTGATGGAAATAGCAGAACCCGGTCTCATCTTCACTGCGATCTTCCACCCCGACGTCATTCCAATTGTTCATCCATGTTAGTTTTGTATCTGGTTCTTGCTTGTTGCCTCAATTACTTCTTAATCCACCTATTCTGTCTAACTAATCACAATTTAACTTTAGAAGTAGCAACGAATCTCTCACGAAGATGCTACTTCTAACTAATATTTTCTTATAATTGGTGGCACGTGTAGGTTTTTTCAGAGTTAAGCAGTCTCTCGTTTGTTACTCTGTAATAACTCGGCTGTTACTAATGGCACTGAAGTTGACTGGATCGACATCCACAAGTTCCTACACTTTATTGATCGTCTTGAGGTCCTTGTGGGGCGTTTCAATGGTGGAAGGCCACGTGGGATATGTGTGCCACTGCTGCACTCGTTGAATAGGTCCAACTGTGTCGAGAAACTTATGGTACGAGCTGTTGTTCATAAACTATTGCTTATACACAGTTTTACAGCTGTGATCTTCTTGAAACAGGAACTGCCGAGTTCTATTGTTCCTATACAGATGCCTGACCATAGTCGGGTCAGACTTGCGCTTGGTCACAACATGATGTTTATGTCGACCTACTCAATTCCCCTTGGAGGTGAAAAGGTACTTATTCATGGGTGGTCTCAAATAATGAAGGCCCGTCCATCTTGGAGAATAGGACAGAAGATTATGTTCATGATTTTCCATGGCTCTAAAGCGAATATCCTGTTTATTGACCACGTTGCGAGATGAAGCCGCTTTTAGAAGGTTGTGGATGCGCGGGGTGGCGCCTGGGCCTTGTCCTGGGGCTTGGCGGCCTCACCCTTGGTTAACTGTAGGCAAAGTAGCACTGTTCGAGGCGTGCTTTGTACGGTTGAACCTGTATAAGTACTCATATTGCTTTTAGCTTTGGTTGTTAAGTGCCCTGCTGGTTTCAGTTAAGGTTGTTAAGTACTCCTGCTGCTTTTACAGTCTGTCGTGTTTCTTCAGTACTGTCTTCCTCCAGCCGCCAAAACCAAACCAACGCCGACGGGGCCGCCTACTTCCGCCTCCCACGGCTGGCTGCGCCTCAGCGCATGCATCGCCGCCCCACCGTCTCCTAAATCGTTAACGCCGACGTCCTCCGAGCGCTTTGGTGCGCTCGCCGCGGCGCCGCCCTCTCGCGTTGTCAACATGGTCAGCAAACAACAGGAATCGGCAGAAGTACGTGGAGAGGATGATAGTAGGGGCCCACCACATCAGCGTATGGAAAAATAAAATGCTTCCTCCTAGTGTTTTCCTGACATCTGGGACCCACGACATTGTGAGCGTATATAGTCAATAGACAAGAGAACAACACAAGATCGGCTGACACCTGGGACGTAGCTACTCGAGCAGTATTTTCTTTGTTTGGTATTGTTGAGACGGAGCAGGGTTTGAACTGGGCTGTGGCCCGTCTAGCCCAGGCTTATATTTTATGTTCACCATGTGACCAGCCCAGCTATTTTTTCTTTGTGAAACTGAGCCCAGTTTATTTTTTCTGAAGAATACCCAATCCAGGCCTACTTATTTTTCTATGCCCTGATGGGCTGAAACTCTTTCAAGACGCCTGCAAATCTTGAAAGTAATATGAAATGGGTTGTAAATATAAAAACAGATGACAAATTGGCAATTACTTTATAATTTCTGAACTTTTTCACATTTTTAGATTCCTATTTCACTGGGCATTAACCTAATTTAAATATATCTTCAAAGTACTTTAAATTTGGCTCGACATTTTGGTATTAAAAATAGTTTGGAACCCACAGAAATATGCGAAATTGGCCCTGGCCAACCAAAAAAACGACTGCAATAAATTGCATAAGAAGTTGCCATGAGCTATATATAAATTATTAAAAAAAGAGGGAGTGGTCTGACTTGTGGGCCTGTTTAGTTGACGTGTATGCAAGATTTTTTAGTTATTATATACGTCAACAAACGATTCTAGCAGACGTAACCGTTGGATGTCAATCCAACGACCGCCGTGTTTCTTCAATCTCTGATCTTCTTGCTCCAGCCACCAAAGCAGCGCCGGCGAGACCGCCTACTCCCGCCTCCCATGGCCGGCTGTGCTGCCACGCAGGCCTCAGCGCCCCTACTACTCCCACCACTGGTGAAAGTGCAACTATCCCTAGGTGGTTTTGGTAATTTATAACAACATATAGCTCATTGAGCTAATGCTATTCCAAGATGATTATTTCAGGAAAGCTCAATGATTGGCATGGCATGGATGATGAAAGTGGATCCCTCAAAATGCTAAGGACAAAGGATTGGCTCAAGCTCAAAAGCTCAAGACTCTTCATTTTATATTTTAGTGATCCAAGATCACATTGAGTCTTTAGGAAAAGCCAATACTATCAAGGAGGGATGAGGTGTTGCTTAATGAGCCTCTTGCTTCATGTGCTTAGTGATATGCTCCAAAACCCTCAGCTACTTTCCCACATCCACACTTGACCTAAACCCAAAGCCAAACTCGGATCTACCAATTCTTTCAATCCGGCGCCACCGAGTTTCACATGTCATAGCCACTGCCAAACCCTAAGCAAATCGGTTCTACCGATAGGGATCTCGGTCTCACCGAGATGGGATTGCAATTTATCTGTTTCCTTTTCGTAACTTTTCGGTCTCACCGAAAGAGCGGATCGGTCCCACCGAGATTGCAATGTAAACTCTCCGTTTCCTTTTTGTAACATTTCGGTCTCACCAAAAGAGCAAATCGGTCCCACCGAGTTTACCTGACCAACTCTCTGGTTAGCTTATTACCAAATCGGTCTCACCGAGTTTGTGTAATCGGTCTCACCGAGATTACGTTATGCCCTAACCCTAACCATATCGGTCCTACCGAGTTGCATGTCAGTCCCACCGAAAATCACTAACGGTCACTAGGTTTACTAAATCGGTCCGACTGAGTTTGTTGATTCGGTCCCACCGAGATTGGTAAATTGTGTGTAACGGTTAGATTTTTTGTGGAGGCTATATATACCCCTCCACCTCCTATTCACTCGTGGAGAGAGCCATCAGAACACATCTACACTTCCAACTCACATGTTCTGAGAAAGAACCACCTACCCTTGTGTTGAGCTCAAGATATTCCATTCCTACCATATGAATCTTGATCTCTAGCCTTCCCCAAGTTGCTTTCCACTCAAATCTTCTTTCCACCAGATCCAAATCCTGAGAGAGAGTTGAGTGTTGGGGAGACTATCATTTGAAGCACAAGAGCAAGGATTTCATCATCAACACACCATTTGTTACTTCTTGGAGAGTGGTGTCTCCTAGATTGGCTAGGTGTCACTTGGGAGCCTCCGACAAGATTGTGGAGTTGAACCAAGGAGTTTGTAAGGTCAAGGAGATTGCCTACTTTGTGAAGATCTACCGCTAGTGAGGTAAGTCCTTCGTGGGCGACGGCCATGGTGGGATAGACAAGGTTGCTTCTTCGTGGACCCTTCGTGGGTGGAGCCCTCCGTGGACTCGCGCAACCGTTACCCTTCGTGGGTTGAAGTCTCCATCAACGTGGATGTAGGATAGCACCACCTATCCGAACCACGCCAAAAACATCCATGTCTCCAATTGCGTTTGAATTCTCCAAACCCTTCCCTTTACATTCTTGCAAGTTGCATGCTTTACTTTCCGCTGCCTATATACTCTTTGCATGTTTGCTTGAATTGTGTGATGATTGCTTGACTTGTCCTAAAGTAGCTAAAATCTGCCAAACTATAAAATTGGGAAAAGGTTAAGTTTTTATTGGTCAAGTAGTCTAATCACCCCCCCTCTAGACATACTTCAAGGTCCTACAAGTGGTATCAGAGCTTTGGTCTCCATTTGCTTTGATTTCCATAGCTTTTGGTGGTCATAGCCTTGGTTTCACAACCGAGGAGAGTATGGCGTCTAGCGAGGGAAATTATCACCATAGAGGTCCTTACTTTGATGGTACTAATTTTGCTAGTTGGAAGCATAAGATGAAAATGCATATTCTCGGACATAACCCCGCCGTTTGGGATATTGTGTGTGTTGGTTTGCAAGGTGACTTCTTTGATGGGAAAGAACCAAACCGTGAAGCTACCGCGGAAGAGTTGAAGATGCTGCAATACAACGCTCAAGCTTGTGATATTCTCTTCAACGGATTGTGCCCTGAAGAATTCAACAAAATCAGCCGTCTTGAGAATGCAAAGGAAATTTAGGATACTTTGATTGATATGCACGAAGGTACCGACTCCGTCAAGGAATCCAAATTGGATGTGCTTCAAAGTCAACTTGACAAGTTCAAAATGAAGGATGGTGAAGGTGTCGCTGAAATGTACTCTAGGCTTGCTCTCATCACAAATGAGATTGCCGGCTTAGGGAGTGAAGAGATGACCGATAGATTCATCATCAAGAAGATCCTAAGAGCCTTGGATGGAAAATATGATACCGTGTGCACATTGATCCAAATGATGCCCAATTACAAAGATCTCAAGCCAACGGAGGTCATTGGAAGAATTGTTGCTCATGAGATGTCACTCAAGGATAAAGAGGAACTTCACAACAAATCAAGTGGAGCTTATAAAGCCTCATGTGAAGCCCCCACATCATCAAGTGAGAAACAAACCTTCAATGAAGAATTGAGCTGAATGGTGAAGAACTTCAACAAGTTCTACAAGAGTAGAATCAAAGATAGAAGCTCCAAGTCAAGGCCCTACAATGACAAAAGATCTTCTAGTCGAGAGCGAAACTGCTACAATTGTGGAAGACCCGGACACTACTCCAATGAGTGTACGACACCCTACAAAAGAAGAGAAGATTCTCCAAAAAGAAGAAGCAAAAGAGAAGAATCACCATCTAGAGAGAGAAGGAGTAGAGATGATCGTTATGAACGAAGATACTCATGGAGAAGCAAGGATTCGGAAAGAAAGGAAAAGTCATCAAGGAGCTACACAAAACAAAGACATCAAGCTCATGTTGGTGAATGGGTATCCGGCTCCGACTCCGACAACCACTCCGAGAGAAGTTATCACTCCGATTCCGAATATACTCAAGATGAAGGTGTTGCCGGTCTAGCACTTGTGTCAACCGACTCCTACGACATATTTGACTCACTAAATGAAGGAGTTGGAAGATGCTTCATGGCCAAAGGTCCTAAGGTAACACACCCCTAGTATGTTGATTTCAATAGTGATGAAGTTGACTTGTTAGGTGATGATGATTTACTTGTTGACAACTCCAGTGATGAATACTATGATGAAACATCAATTAATCATGCTAATCAAGATAAAACAAATGACAATGATAAGGAGAAGATTGAGGCTCTAACTAAAGAACTAAAAACTCTTAAGTTAGCTCATGAAACTATCTTCGAAGATCATCGAGAACTTTTAAGAGCTCATGAGAAGTTACGCTTTGAAAAGCTCAATCTTGAGCAAGAGCATGAGTTCTTAAAAGCAATCAATGATGATCTCCGCAAGAAAAGTTCTTCTTACATTGCCAAGCGTTTACTCTTATCCACTTACATGCCTCAAGTCAAATCTAGTAACAATAACAAGAAAGATTCTTCCTCTAGTATTAACAATGATCATACTAAATCCAATATTGTTGCTTCTAGTAGTTCTCTTGATTCCACTAATGATTCTCTTAGCCAAGTTACACTTGAGCAAGAAAATAGCTTATTGAAGGGAATTATAGAGAAAGGAGTCTACAAGAGCCTTGCCGGAAGTAAGCAATTCGAGGAAATTGTACGCAAGCAAGGAAGGCACCGGAAGAATCAAGGTGCTGGTTTTGAACGAAAGTTCAACGCCAATGGAGTTGAGTGGGAAGAAGATCAATACCCCAAGATGAAGTTTGTTCCTCAACAAGAGAAGTATGATCCTACTTCCTTCAAGGGAACACAAGCTCAAGATGATCTTCCACCACAAGACTACAAGCAAAAAGGCAAGGACAAGCTTCAAGAGGAAATTGATGCATTTGAAGAAGCTCCGAAGACCTTAGTCAAGTGGATTCCCAAGACTACTTCAAGTTCCACTTCATCAAGTACGACTACAACTCCAAGGATTCCCATCAAGATGGTGTGGATCCAAAAGAAGAAGAACTAGAGAGTTCTTGAGGGTGACTCCGCCAACATACTTCACTCTTATCATTTTGGCAAGAACAAGTGCAATCAACTTCCACATCTTGCACTAGTTCAAGGAGTCACAAACCCTCGTGTTGGTAAGTCAAGGGACAAGGTAACCTAAAAAGCTTTCATAGACATCATCTTGTGTGTGCATCACTCTATGTCTATGGATATCCTTGTTTGTTCCTTGTGGGACTAACCCGTGTAGGTATTGAAAGTGCAATTCACTCCAATGGATAGCTCCAAGTGATCTACATCAACATTGAGCATCCACATCTTCAAAATCTACATGAAGCCATCATCGACAAAACCCAAGGTTAGTTCATCCCTCTTAGGGGGGATATCACATCTAGGGGGAGCTTTACTCTAATACTTGAGCTAAAGCAACTCTAATGATGTGAACACAACAATGCTTTATGTAAAAGTGGTAACCCCACTTGTGCTTAAACGATGAGTATGACCTATGATCAAATGTTCTCATTTGACTCCTATGTCAATATACTCATAGATAGATGACCTAGTCATCGCAAATTGCTTGATAGATGCTAGAATTGGTTGTGCATGCTTTGCCACATATTTCAATTGCCATTTTATTGTGTGAGCATGTTGGTTGCATATTTTACTCATTCGAGGACATCCACTTGTTGTTTTGATTGATTGGTTTTCTTTTCTCTTGCCAAGTGGATGGACAAGAATGCCTAAGAACCTCCTCTAGCTATCTATGCTTTTCTCGTCTCAAACTCTATTCATGCTACATCACAAAATTTGATCAAGTCAGATTCGAACCACTCTGTGTGAGGAGCACTCGGAGTCCCCGATTCGTCATAGACTTAAACTTCCAAAACTTCTTTGTGATTCTCGGTTTGACCAATATCTCCTTTTCGGTCTTACCGAGATCATCAAGTCGATCTATGTTTTCGATCTCGGTGCAACCAATTTGAACCATTCGGTCACACCGAGTTGCAATAATTGTATACAGTTTTGCATCTTGGTGCCACCGAGTTGTTTCACTCGGTCACACCGACAGGGTCGGGCTATATATAGACACGGGCAAAAATTTGGAAATTTCTTCGAACTCCTTCGCCCGCGCGATAGCTCGCTCTGCCTACGTGGTCTCCGGATCATCTTCTCGCCGCCAGCCGCCTCTAGTCACTGGTCTCCATCGCCGTCAACGCAATTCAACCCCGCCGTTGCCGCTGTAGCGAGTCTCCGCCGAACTAGGGTGTGGACTCGATCTTTGTGCTATTCCCCATCTGATTCCTAGCACATTGTTATCTTATTGATTCTAGCCATGATTGAAACACTCCTATCCAGTCAATGCAATTCGTAGAATAGGTTTGATTTGAAAATTTTAGGGTTAGGTTTCCGCCGAAACCATCTCGGACCCATCGAGTTGAACAACTCAGTCCCACCGATTTGGCTCATGCCATTGCACAAGTGAGACTCGGTCTGACCGATAATTACTAATCGGTGTGACCGATTTTGGAACTTTGTGAAACCCTAACAGTCTCGGTGCCACCGAACTGTGACTCGGTCTGACCGAGTTCACTAGTTTGGGTTCCAAAACTGTTTCGGTATCACCGAGTTTAAAAATCGGTAGATCCAAAATGATTTCTGTGGGAAACTAAAACTAAGATTTTGAATCATTCTTTTGCAAAAATCTCTGCATTTTGTGATGCTCATCTACTCTACCTCATCTATAAACTCTTCACAGGGTCAGCAGTCAGCTTTTACATCATGTCTGATCAGAGTGACAGCCAGAACATGTCAGAAGAGCAAGTGCACATGAGTGAGGCCACTAGTCCCTCTAGTTCTTCAGATGAAGGCAGCAGGAGCACGCCTAGCAATTTGCTAAAAGCTGCCACCAGACAAAGAAAGAAGAGAACCTCAGACTCAGAGGATGAGGATTATGTGGCAGAGGAAGAGGAAGCTACTTCCGAGAAAGTAGTGCTCAAGAAGGAGTATGGCTCAGCACAGAGCACAAAGCCAGGCTTGAAAGTCAAAAGGCCAGCAGGTAGGCAGCCTATGCCAAAGGCCAGAGCTTCAACTCAGATTCCTGAAAAGCCTGCACCCAATGGGCCAATTGCTGCTGAAGGGAAGAAGGAAAGGAAAAGGGGCAGATGGTGCAAGAAAGTTGATCCAATGGCTGGGTTTGAAAAGCATTCTTCTGAAGAAGATGAAGAAGAAGAGGTTGCTGAACCAGCACCTAAGGCACCAAAGCTTATGGGTGATGCTATAAAATCAGGGGCTATTGCATCCAAGCCCAAAGAAGCACCCAAAGCTGCCTCCAGGGCCAAGTCAGCTCCAAAGAGAAATACAAGGAGCATACCAGCTGCTGAAAAGAACAAGGCCCCAGTGCCTGACATTGCTGAAGAAGAAGAAGGTCAAGTTCTGAGAAAGCTTAAGCCCAAGATTCCAGACCACAATGATGCTCATCTGTGGCTGAGAACATGAAAATCAGAAAAGACTCAGGGTTAAGAAAGTGGAGAGAAGCAGATCCATATGCTTCAAGGAGAAGAACTGCTGTTGACTACAGGTTCCACACAAAGGAACAACAGGACTTCTAATAGATAGTTTTGCTTGATAAGAAGCCTATCGTTTGTGACATGAGGTGGGTCGACTGGACCTACATCAAGGACAATGAGCAGCACTATCCTGGAGTGCAAGACAGCTTCAAGGGTTGTGGAGTTGCTGACTTTGTTGGGCAGAAGCTCACAAAGTGGAATGAAGAGCTGATCATGCAATTCTACTCCACAGCACACTTCTACCTAGATGGAAGGATAACATGGATGTCTGAAGGTACAAGGTACCAATCAACTGTTGAGGAATGGGCAAAATTGATCAATGCCCCAGAGGAAAATGAAGATGACTTGGATGTCTATGCCAAGAAAAAGATGGATCATAACTCAATGGCAAATATGTACAAGGAGATTCCAGTAGATGATCTTGACACTCACCAGCTTGGGTCCGTAAAACACTTGTTGTCAGGACTGCCTACGATCAACTGGATCCTTAGGCACACACTCTTGCCCAAGTCTGGAGATCACAGAATGATCAGAGGTCATGCCATTAACTTGCTACATATATTTGATGTGCCTCAGAAATTCAAGGTCATGAGCCTCATAGTAGAGACTATCAAGAGGACTGCAGCAGATCAGAAGAGGAGCTGTGGTTATGCCCCTCAGATCCAAGTGTTGATTAACTCAAAGAACACTTGCCTATTCATCCAGATTTCGAGGACAATCAAGTTGTGATGAATGAGAATGAACCATCATCAGCTCAAGCTCAAGCAAAGAAGGAGAAGGCAAGGAAGGAGAAAGCTGCCAAGATGCCAACTCAAGAGGAGGCATCTGAGTATTTCTTGAAAACCAAGAAGGAGCAGCTTAGTTACTTGATTGCATCTACACTGAGGATTGAGAAAGGACTGGCCACCCTCACTTAGAATTAGGAGAGCTTAGAGAGAATCGTGGAACAAAAGTTCTATGACTTGGATGTAAAAGTAACAGAGATTCAGTCTGCAGTGGAGAAACTTCAAGATGACATGTAGGAGAGGAAAGGGAAGACTACAACTGATGCATTTGCTAGAGTGCCACGAGCTCAGAGCTCAACTGCACTGACACCAGAGCCACCACCTCAGCTCCAGCTACAGCACCAGCTCAACCAGCTCCAGCATTCACCTCAGCTCTAGCTCCAACCACTTCTACAGAAGCCTTCGTCCTTGGAGTGATCCAGACTCCACCACCACCAGAAGATCAAGCCTGAGAGTCGATCTAGCACTATGCATTTTCTAGGAACTTTTTGGTAACTTGTTGCCAAAGGGGGAGAAAAATGTATAGATCATAGGCTTCGAGAGAGAGTGTGTTGCCTTTATTCTCTCTTGCTTTATTTGGTGGTTTTTCAAACTTTGTTTGCTTTTGGTTGAGATACTATGATATTCTTGTGAGACATTGATGATCACGTGTTTGATCATAAGCTACACTTATGCATGCTTGATATTATCCTATCTATCTTATGTGATCATTCACTTTTCTTGGTGATGAGTGCATGTATTCAATTCTTATCATTTTGAGCGCTCCACCAAGATGTATGTGACATGGAAGAGTAACCTATGATTCTAACTCTTTGTGCACTTGCAGTCCAAAGCAAAATTTAAAATATGCACAAATTCAGGGGGAGCTCTTGCTTTTCACATACTTCTCAAAGCGACGATGTTCTAAAATCTTATTATCATTTATCGAAGCTTTGATCTATATGTTGTCATCAATTACCAAAAAGGGGGAGATTGAAAGTGCAACTATCCCTAGGTGGTTTTGGTAATTTATAACAACATATAGCTCATTGAGCTAATGCTATTCCAAGATGATTATTTCAGGAAAGCTCAATGATTGGCATGGCATGGATGATGAAAGTGGATCCCTCAAAATGCTAAGGACAAAGCATTGGCTCAAGCTCAAAAGCTCAAGACTCTTCATTTTATATTTTAGTGATCCAAGATCACATTGAGTCTTTAGGAAAAGCCAATACTATCAAGGAGGGATGAGGTGTTGCTTAATGAGCCTCTTGCTTCATGTGCTTAGTGATATGCTCCAAAACCCTCAGCTACTTTCCCACATCCACACTTGACCTAAACCCAAAGCCAAACTCGGATCTACCGATTCTTTCAATCCGGTGCCACCAAGTTTCACATGTCATAGCCACTGCCAAACCCTAAGCAAATCGGTTCTACCGATAGGGATCTCGGTCTCACCAAGATGGGATTGCAATTTCTCTGTTTCCTTTTCGTAAATTTTCGGTCTCACCGAAAGAGAGGATCGGTCCCACCGAGATTGCAATGTAAACTCTCTGTTTCCTTTTTGTAACATTTCGGTCTCTCCGAAAGAGCAAATCGGTCCCACCGAGTTTACCTGACCAACTCTCTGGTTAGCTTATTACCAAATCGGTCTCACCGAGTTTGTGTAATCGGTCTCACCGAGATTACGTTATGCCCTAACCCTAACCATATCGGTCCTACCGAGTTGCATGTCAGTCCCACCGAAAATCACTAACGGTCACTAGGTTTACTAAATCGGTCCAACCGAGTTTGTTGATTCGGTCCCACCGAGATTGGTAAATTGTGTGTAACGGTTAGATTTTGTGTGGAGGCTATATATACCACTCCACCTCCTCTTCACTCGTGGAGAGAGCCATCAGAACACATCTACACTTCCAACTCACATGTCCTGAGAAAGAACCACCTACCCTTGTGTTGAGCTCAAGATATTCCATTCCTACCATATGAATCTTGATCTCTAGCCTTCCCCAAGTTGCTTTCCACTCAAATCTTCTTTCCACCAGATCCAAATCCTATGAGAGAGAGTTGAGTGTTGGGGAGACTATCATTTGAAGCACAAGAGCAAGGAGTTCATCATCAACACACCATTTGTTACTTCTTGGAGAGTGGTGTCTCCTAGATTGGCTAGGTGTCACTTGGGAGCCTCCGACAAGATTGTGGAGTTGAACCAAGGAGTTTGTAAGGTCAAGGAGATTGCCTACTTTGTGAAGATCTACCGCTAGTGAGGAAAGTCCTTCGTGGGCGACGGCCATGGTGGGATAGACAAGGTTGCTTCTTCGTGGACCCTTCGTGGGTGGAGCCCTCCGTGGACTCGCGCAACCGTTACCCTTCGTGGGTTGAAGTCTCCATCAACGTGGATGTAGGATAGCACCACCTATCCGAACCATGCCAAAAACATCCATGTCTCCAATTGCGTTTGAATTCTCCAAACCCTTCCCTTTACATTCTTGCAAGTTGCATGCTTTACTTTCCGCTGCCTATATACTCTTTGCATGCTTGATTGAATTGTGTGATGATTGCTTGACTTGTCCTAAAGTAGCTAAAATCTGCCAAACTATAAAATTGGGAAAAGGTTAAGTTTTTATTGGTCAAGTAGTCTAATCACCCCCCCTCTAGACATACTTCAAGGTCCTACAACTGGCCAGGGCATCCCTCTACTCACCCACACCCCCTGTTATTCTGCGGCGACGGCAGCCTCACACCGCAGCCGAACCGGTGAACCCTCATACTCCTCTCCGCGCGGGCTTCTACTGTCGCGTCTTCCCCGGCTCCGCGCCGTCCCCTTCCTAGGCCTTGCCATCGTCCACTTCCGTGGTGCTCTCGGCGTGGCATGGTCAATGTGGTCAACGACTGACTTCCATCATAAGAGTACTGTACGTGGAGAGGCTGACAGCTGGGTCCACGGCAGCCGCAAGGAAGTGCCTCCTTATTACGCGGAAAATAATTATTCCTCCACTTGACAGTAGGGACCCACCGGACGGGCCACCAGTATTTCACGAAAAAAAACGTTTCCCCCTGACTGCTGGGACTCACAGTACGGGCCACCGTATTTCGTGAAAAAAACATTCCCCCCGCTATCAGCTCGGACCCACCGGAAGTGCCTCCTTATTACGCACAAAAAAATGAATACCCCCATGCTAGCTGGGACCCACCTTGGTGGGAGGCTGACTTGTGGGCCTACTAAGTTGACTGGGACGGAGGCCTTTGTCAACTTTAGTCAATATATGAACGATTGTAGCTCCGGTGACCGTACGATGTCCATCCAACGGCTGTAGTGCATATTCAACCTCTGGTCTTCTTGCTCCAGCCGCCCAAAGCAGCGCCGGTCGTGTCGCCTGCTCCTGCTGCCCGTGGCCGGCTGTGATGCCGCGGAGACCTCACTGCCCCTACTACTCCCACCGCTGGCCAGGCCATCCCTCTACGCACCCACACCCCCTGTTATTCTGCGGCGACGATAGCCTCACACCGTAGCCGAACGAGTGAACCCTCATACTCCTCTACACGTGGGCACCCACTGCCGCGTCTTCCCTGGCTCCATGTCGTCCCCTTCCTAGGCCTCGCCATCGTCCACCGCCCTGGTGCTCTCGGCGCGGCGTGGTCAATGTGGTCAAGGAATGGCTTCCATCGGACGTGGACTGTACGTGGAGAGGTTGACAGCTAGGTCCACGGCCGCAGCAAGGAAGTGCCTCCTTATTACGCGCAAAATAATTATTCCTCCACCTGACAGCGGGGACCCACTGGACGGGCCACCGTATTTCACGAAAAAAACATTTCCCCCTGACTGCTAGGTCCCACCAGCTACATCTTCGCACGCAAGGAAGTGTGTCCGAAAAAAGAAACGATTCGCCCCCTGACTGCTGGGACCCACCAGCTACATCTTCGCACGCAAGGAAGCGTGTCCGAAAAAAAACGATTCGCCCCCTGACTGCTGGGACCCACCAGCTACATCTTTGCATGCAAGGAAGTGCGTCCGGGATTAGGGGGTATCCAGATAGCCGGACTGTTGGACTATGAAGATACAAGATTGAAGACTTCGTCCCGTGTCCGGATAGGACTTTCCTTGGTGTGGAAGGCAAGCTTGGCAATACGGATATGTAGATCACCTTCCTTCTAACCGACTCTGTGTAACCCTAGCCCCCTCCGATGTCTATATAAACCGGAGGGTTTAGTAAGTAGGGCACAATAACAACAATCATACCATAGGCTAGCTTCTAGGGTTTAGCCTCTCCGATCTCGTGGTAGATCAACTCTTGTACTACCCATATCATCAATATTAATCAAGCAGGAGTAGGGTTTTACCTCCATCGAGAGGGCCTGAACCTGGGTAAAAACATTGTGTCCCTTGTCTCCTGTTACCATCCGCCTAGACGCATAGTTCAGGACCCCCTACCCGAGATCCGCCGCTTTTGACGCCGCAATAGAGCAGGGTGAGCCAGCGGACGATGAAAACGACATTGAACAACCGTCCGACGATGGCAACACGGGGAATCGAACCGAACAACCCGTCTCCGGCGAAGATAACAGTCCGGAAGACATCACGCCGGATATGCTCTTGGAGCAGAAGAGCCTCCATAAAAGGCTCGTCGCTACTGCGCAGAGCCTGAAAAAGCAGAAGCAGAAGCTCAATACTGCAGAAGATGCACTCCGAATCAGATGGAGTAAAGTACTCAACACCGCAGATAAGTACGGCGGCAGCCGCCACACGAAGAGCTACCCGAAGCGAAGGCTACTACCAGAATTCGATGAGGAGGCCTTAGAGCCCCCGCAATCAAAAAACAAAACAGCCATCCGGTCGGATAGGCGACCTCGTGGCCAACATAGAGCGGTAAACGACACCGCACACAAGCCAGTACGCGATCCACGCGAGAACTCGCACCAAAAGGATGTCCCAACTAGATCCATCTATGGGCCAAGAAAGCGCGCTCAAACACGCAATGCAATACAACAAAATTCCGAACACCACGGCACACCCAAGTACAGGGGTGCCGCACACCCCCTGTGTTTCACCGATGAGGTGCTGGACCATGAATTTCCAGAGGGATTCAAACCCGTAAACATAGAGGCATACGACGGAATGACAGACCCTAGGGTCTGGATTGAGGACTATATCCTCCATATCCACATGGCTAGAGGAGACGATCTCCACGCCATCAAGTACTTACCCCTCAAGCTCAAAGGGCCAGCTCGGCATTGGCTTAAAGGCCTTTCCGAGAACACCATTGGAAGTTGGGAAGAGCTCAAGGACGCTTTTCGGGCAAATTTTCAAGGGACCCATGTCCGACCACCGGATGCAGATGATTTAAGTCATATAACTCAACAACCCGGAGAGTCAGCCCGAAAGCTTTGGAACAGGTTTCTTACTAAGAAGAATCAAATAGTAGACTGTCCGGACGCCGAAGCCTTAGCAGCTTTCAAACACAGCGTTCAAGACGAATGGCTCGCCAGACACCTCGGCCAAGAAAAGCCGAGAACAATGGCTGCATTAACAAGCCTCATGACCCGCTTTTGCGCAGGCGAGGACAGCTGGTTAGCCCGATGTAGCACTAGCGACCCAAGTACATCCGAAGTCAGGGACAGAAACAGGAAGCCATGACGCAGCACAAACAAGCGCCGGAATAAAGAAGACAGCCCGAAGAGCATGGCGGTAAACGCCGGATTCAAAAGCTCTCAGCGGGGTCAGCAAAAGCTGCCTCTCAAAGGCAACAGGGACGAACTGTCCAGCCTAAACAAGATTTTGGACAAGATATGTCGAATCCACAGCACCCCTGATAAACCTGCAAATCATACCCATAAAGAATGTTGGGTCTTCAAGCAATCCGGCAAACTCAACGCTGAACACAAGGGGCTGGATACACCAAGCGAAGACGATGACGAAACCCGCAAACAAAGCACTGGGGAACAGAAGAAATTCCCACCAGAAGTCAAAACAGTAAACGTGTTACACTGATAAAGGGGAGAAACAAAGCGGCACCCATAGAAATATGTGCCCCAGGGCCTATCACAACGGAGTTCGGCCACTGGTCGTCCACACCGATCACCTTCGACCATCGGGATTACTCTGCAAGTATCCGGCATGCAGGATGGGCTGCCTTGGTGTTAGACCCGATAGTTGACGGATACCACTTTACACGAGTCTCGATGGACGGCGGCAGTAGTTTAAACCGGATGTATCAGGACACAGTCCGTAAAATGGGGATGGACCCAACAAAAATTAGCCATAGAATACTTCCCTTAAAGGAGTAACGCCAGGCCCAGAAGCCCATTGCACGGGCTCCCTCCTACTAGAGGTTATATTCGGCTTCCCCGATAACTTCTGTAGCGAAAAGCTAACCTTCCACATCGCTCCGTTTAAAAGTGGTATCAAGCACTACTGGGACGCGAAGCTTTCGCTCGCTTTAATGCAATACCACATTATGCGTCTCTCATGCTTAAGATGCCCGGTCCACATGGCATCATTTCAGTAAAGGGAAATATTGAGCGCTTCTTGCGCGCGGAAGACTGTGCGGCTGCCTTGGCAGCCACACACTAAATGGCCTCACCAACCAGAGCATCTAACAGGTCATTAAGACCACGGACACGGCTAGACGAGTCCGTCATAACAATATAATTGATAAAGGTTTGATGACTATACAAGGGGCTCCGCGCATGTAAACAAGCGACAATAAGGCTCAATTTTACCCATCTTGAATTATACTTTGTTTATTTAGTATAACATACATTTTGCACGACTACTTTTTCAACTAAGTTCCTCTCTTCTACAGATGACCATCGTGCTACACCCATCCAGGATACGGCACAACGGAGACACAGGCGCAGACGTACAGCAGGGACCCGTTCCAAGGATTCTTTTTAGATTAAGACCCTGCATAAACCTTTTTTACTGTCTCTTGTTGATACACATCCCTCGGATTCTCAGCACAACTGAGAAGGAGGCTGGCGTCTTGGCATGTGGCCACGTCAGAATATTGCACGTACCTAGACACCAGGGGCTTATTACAAAGGGCACTGTTCAGCCTGTTTAAAATCACAAAGACCGAATACCTTAGGGAGTGTTCAGCGTTGTGACTTTGGCCTTATATGCATCAGCTCCGAATCATGTCTTTGGTCAAATGTTGGGTTTGCCCAGCTCCTGTGTTTTGCTGCCTTACGTTCCGCTCTATTGGCTAAGGCGGCACCAGGAGAACTACTGCGATTGTGCCCCGGTTCAGCCAGGCGAGCACCTCAGTAGAGAAAGCCGAAAACTGACTGTCATGATATAGCATGAGACTGGTCAACCACTCGATGACCTAGCGGAATCTTCGGAATTCCTCCGCCTTAACGAAGGGCCGCTTCCCGGCCAGGCATGTACGCGCCC
Organism: Triticum urartu; assembly: GCF_003073215.2. NCBI lineage: Eukaryota > Viridiplantae > Streptophyta > Magnoliopsida > Poales > Poaceae > Triticum > Triticum urartu. The sequence goes on along the minus strand of NC_053028.1, from coordinate 150,857,959 downwards.
CAAATTCGGATGAGCGCGGAGCCACCAGGGGCTATATAGTAGCCCCACTGTCAAACTCCTATGGCTAAGTGAAAGTGATAAAGCATTATAGTCCGATTGCCTAGTTTGCTACGCTATCACCTCCTTAATGGACCAAGACGTCGGATCAAGTGTGAATATGCGTCTTCTATGAACACCCCCGCATTATATGCGTGGGGGCTGAAGCCGACGACTGCCATCTTTCAGGTTATATACATATATACATAAACGGCCGCACAGGAGGTATTATAATTCTTGCAGGCACAAGTATAAAATAGCCTTTACATTTCAGTAAAACATTGTTTTCAATGGGAATACATGTCATTAGAACATAATATTCTTCGAGCACTGCGCCTCTATTGAACAAGCGCCCTCAAGAACTTCTTGAAAGTAGTGCTCGGCAGGTACCCGGCTTTCGTCTGAATCTTGGGCTGCAACGACGGTGGCCTCCATCTCCGCCCAGTATGTCTTCACACGGGCAAGGGCCATTCGCGCACCCTCTACGCACGCCGACCTCTTCATCGCGTTGATATGTGGCACTGCACCAAGGAACTGCTGCACCAAGCTAAAATAACTATTCGACTTTGGTCTTTCTGGCCACAGATGATCCGCGACATACCTCATGGCAAGTCCGGACAGCCTATTCAGCTCGGCCCATTCAGCCAGCCGATCAGTCAATGGAAGCGGACGCTCTGGATCGTTAAATTGTGACCAGAACAGCTTTTCCACCTCGCGATCTTTTTGATCTCGGAAGTGTTCGGCCGCATCATCCGCACTCGCCGCTAAATCCAGATATTCATCCACAGAACTCCACAGTCGGTCCAAAGGAGCATATTTAGGATCTCCGAACTTCATCCGCAGCATAAAAGACTTCCCAGCCGCGATATCTCCGGCTTGACGCAGCTCCTCCTTCATCGCTCTCATTGCAGAGCGAGTATCCTTGGCCGCCATCGTGGCCTTCTCCAGGTTTGTCCTCTTCGCTTGATCTTCCTTTTCAAGAAGCTTGCAACGGTTAGCGGCGTTCTTCAATTCCACAGCCATCTTGGCCATTTCCTCCTTGCTTTGGCAGTGAGCAGCCTGTTCGGCTTTCAACTCCTCGATTGCCTTTAGGGCAGCCACATCGCTTTTTTTGGCTCGTTCCTTGGCTCGGGCAAGTTCTTCCCGCAGGTTCTCCACGGCCGCAGCTCCATCTGCATTAAACACACATGTTATAGATACTGGCATCATGCTCCTCTTACCATGTGTCTCCGGAGAAATCACATACCTTGTGCCTCGTCAAGCCGCTTGTTGACAAGCACGATGTCGGCATCTGCCATGTCAAGTTGCTGCTTTAACTCAGCAAATTCAAAAGTCCGGCTGGCCACCGGACACTTCGCCACCTGCACATGAAGGCGGCAAAATTATACCTGGGACTATGATCCTCTGCGCTCAGTGGCTACTATCTATACAGGGCGCATCTTAAAAATATGCGGTACTGTCAAAAAGGTGCATCACTTCACGTACCTCAAAACCCGTCAGTAGACTCATGACAGCTTCATGCAACCCGCTTTCCGCGGACGAAATCCTTTCAATTACCATACCCATTAACGTGCGGTGCTCCTCTGAGATAACTGCTCGCTCTAGCAGATTCCCCAGTATGTCTGACCGCACACCAGGCGGTGCCGGACTCTTTTGATTACTTTCTTCAAAAACCCGATACTGAGGGCTTCGGGTGGCCATATGACTACCTTCTGGCCTTGCCGGATCAGGAGAACCCCTCCGCGACGACACTTCGGGTCCCCCGCCCCATGAGGCGGTATGGCAGGGGGAGGCGTTCCGCTCTCTATCATCTCCAAAGAAGACCCCCCGAAGACGAGCTCTGCTGGGAAGGGATAAGATCCGAACTGCAAAGATAAAGGCTTCGGTTATTTTCCTCAGAGGTAAAGCAAGGTTCTCTCTCATTATTAAGTACCCTTTTACTTACAACTCGGTAGAGGGCTGATCCCCTTGAGGGCATAGTGTGGCCGGGGTATCCCCCAGTGCAGGACCCTCTGGCGAAGATTTCTTCCCCCATTTTGAGACCATTGTCTCCGGGTCCTCAGAGGCGGTCCTCTTCTTTCCCTAGGGAGAGGAAGTTTCGATTCCCCCCTTTTGGCTAACCTCCTCCTCAGAGGCGGTAGCTTCCTTGTTTCCCCCTTTATCTTCTCCCGAAGGCGCTGGATAAGGCACGATCTCCAGCATCCTGGTTAACACAGGGTCTGGTGAGGTCTCAGGGAGGGGGGCCGGGCACTTGATCAACTTTTCCTTCGCTATCCACTCCTAGTTAGAGAGCGGATTTTTTAAAGGGCGATGTTGCGATAAATAAGCAGATGGAGTGTTCGGATGCGGGGCTACTTACTTGAGTATCCGGACGATTGCAGCTCAGACCTGCATCCTCAGTGGAATTCGAACACATTGCTTGTGGTCCGAAGAACAATTTATACATCTCCACGGGCGTCATGCCAAGGAAATGTTGAAGAGCTCGCGGTCCCTCGGGGTTAAACTCCCACAGGCGGAGGGGGCGACATTTGCAGGGCAGGACTCGGCAAAGTAACATAACTTGCGTCACCATGACCAGACTGACATTTCTCTCTAGGAGATCTCGGATGCGGCTCTGCAATACGGGCACATCCTTTACTGGCCCCCAGTCTAGCCCCTTGTTGACCCATGACGTTAGTCGTGGCGGGGGACCCGAGCGAAAGACGGGTGGAGCCACCCACTTGGTACCCCTGGGAGGCGTGATATAAAACCACTCCTTTTGCCATAGGCTGGGCTCCTCCTGGAAAGAGCCCTCGGGCCATGGGGCGTCAACATTTTTGCTTATTACAGCGCCTCCGCACTCTGCGTGCTGCCCCTCGATCATCTTCGGCTCCACTTTGAAGGTCTTGAGCCACAGTCCGAAGTGAGGGGTAATGCGGAGGAAAGCTTCGCACGCGGCGATGAACGATGAGATGTGGAGGATAGACTCCGGAGCTAAGTCGTGGAAGTCCAGCCCATAATAGAACATGAGCCCCCTCACGAAGGGATCCGGCGCGAAGCCTAGCCCTTGGAGGAAGTGAGATACGAACACAACGCTCTCACCGGGCTTAGGAGTGGGAATAACCTGCCCTTGAGCAGGCAGCCTATGCAGGATTTCGCCGGTCAAGTACCTGGACTCCCTTAGCTTTATTATGTCTTCCTCCCTGACGGAGGAAGGCATCCATCGACCTTGAAGGTTGGATCCGGACATAATCGAAGGTCCGAAGCGCCTAAATCTTAAGCTTCGGGTGTCGGAACTCGAGGTGGGAGGCGGATTCGATTGAGATCGAAAGAAAAGAGTAAGGCCTTGGTCTCTTTATAAAGAGGTTGAATACCGAGAGCCCTCCTTATGACCGTTTGGGACTTACCTTCGATCGAGGGGACATACCAACGGGCACGATTGGGTTACCCGCGTCCGCGTTGATGAGAATCCCGTAAATAAAGGGGACACAATCTCTGCTTTGACAAGACGTGCCAAGGAAACCACCTCGCGGAACACGCTGAGGTGGGGTGTAAAAAACGACTCGACTAAAGGCTTGGCTATGGTGTGATGTCACGCTACAGAATACGTCAGCAGATTAGACTTGTGAAAATATTATTCTCTCTACGGTGGTATGTGGAACTTGTTTTGCAGAGCCGGACACGATCCTCGTGCTCAAAATCTTCTATGAAGTATTCGGAGGAGGAACCCGCCTTGCAATGCCGAAGACAATATGCGCGCCGGACTCATCGTCATTGAAGCCTGGTTCAGGGGATACTGAGGGAGTCCTGGATTAGGGGGTATCCGGATAGCCGGACTATAACCTTTGGCCGGACTGTTGGACTATGAAGATACAAGATTGAAGACTTCGTCCCGTGTCCGGATAGGACTTTCCTTGGCGTGGAAGGCAAGCTTGGCAATACGGATATGTAGATCTCCTTCCTTGTAACCGACACTGTGTAACCCTATCCCCCTCTGGTGTCTATATAAACCGGAGGGTTTAGTCCGTAGGACCAAGAACAACAACAATCATACCATAGGCTAGCTTCTAGGGTTTAGCCTCTCCGATCTCGCGGTAGATCAACTCTTGTAATACCCATATCATCAATATTAATCAAGCAGGAGTAGGGTTTTACCTCCATTGAGAGGGCCCGAACCTAGGTAAAAACATCGTGTCCCTTGTCTCCTGTTACCATCCGCCTAGACGCACAGTTCGGGACCCCCTACCCGAGATCCACCGGTTTTGACACCGACATCCCCCCTGACTGCTGGGACCCAGCAGCTACACCTTCGCACGCAAGGAAGTGCGTCCAGGCAAAAAAAATTGATTTGCCCCCCTGACTGCTAGGACCCACCAGCTACATCTTTGCAGGCAAGGAAGTGCCTGACAGTCGGGACCCACCTAGTCGAAGCGTACGTAGCGTTGTCATTCTGGTCGCGAACGTGTACGTACATATATACTAGTCGATGTAGAGGCGCGCACGTGTCGTAGTAGAGGCGCGTACGTGTCGTAGTAGAGGCGCGCACGTAGCATGTACACGTATGTACAGCGGCCAGGGTGCAAGAAAGAAAATATAGCCACGTACGTACATACGGGCAGGGTCTCAAACGCCTACTCGCGCATACGTACGGCCAGGGCTCGTGTACATGGCTGGGTCGGAATGGAGAAACAACACTGTCATCGTGTTCATGGGGAGGCAACGGAATGCGTCGTGTTCATGGGGAGGCAACATAATGTGTCGTGTTCATCGGGAGGCAACGGAACGCGTGGGAGCCAACCGGCTGGGTCAGAATGGAATGCGTGGTCGTGTTCATCGGGAGGGCTTGGACGGAACAGGCGATGGAAACGAGGCCTGGCGTACCGCAAAACGGAGGAAACAGCCTTGTGTTCAACCGACCACGTTCGAAACGGGATCCTGTTCATCGGGAGGGGTCTGGCGTACCGCAAAACGGAGGAAACGGACCTCCTACGGTCGAAACGGGGGTCCTATTGATCGGGAGGGGTGTGGTGTACCGCAAAACGGACGAAACGGACCTCCTACGGTCGAAACGGGGGTCCTGTTGATCGGGAGGGGTGTGGCCTACCGCAAAACGGACGAAACGGACCTCCTACGGTTGAAATGGGGGTCCTGTTCATCGGGAGGGGTGTGGCGTACCGCAAAACGGGACTCCACGGGATACTGTTCATCTCCACCGTCGACCTCCTCCAGCCTCCACGGGCTCCTATTCATCCAGCCTCCACCGCGCGCTACTCCACCGGCTACTATTCAACCACTCCTCCACGGGCACCCCTCCACCTTCTACTGTTCATCCAGCCCTACACACCACGGGGTCCTGTTCAACCACCCCTCCACGGGCACCCCTCCATCGTCTACTGTTCATCCAGCCCTCCACACCACGGGGTCCTGTTCATCCAGAGGCAACGCCACCGCTCACTGTTCAGCCAACCCCCCCCCCCCCCGCAACACACACTGTTCATCCAATCGATCGGCTTCAGTTAGCAGCAGTAGTGAAGGAATCGCTCGATCGGGTTCAGTTAACAGCCATCGATCGATCGCTCGGGTTCAGTAACGCGTAGCCTGCAGTGCAATCGCTCGGGTTCAGTTAGAGCCCAGCACCTCACTCGGGTTCAGTTAGAGCCAACGCCTTGGACACACGCGCGTACATGTATGAGAGAAACACGCATCGCTCGGCCCCCGACCTTCCACCGTAATCGGGAACTCCCCGAAATTTTCCTCGCCCTCGCTTCTACCACGGTTTTTTCCGTCATAGACGGCCCAAAGAATGTCATGCAGCTGCGTCTCTGGCCCGCCCAGGATGAAAAGCCCATTTTCTGTCATGATTTTTTGTCATAGAAGTAGGAGCCCACCACATCTATGATGATACCGGGTTTTGTTACAATTATCGTCATAGAAGTGTCATTTGCATGACAGAAAAAAAATTTGTTCGGCCCAAAATGTCACAGATGTGTCTTTTTTTGGTAGTGGTTCTCCCTAAGTATGCACCATTGCGAAAGTTCTTCGTGCTGAGACACCACGTGATGATCGGGTGTGATAGGCTCTACGTTCAAATACAACGGGTGCAAAACAGTTGCACACGCGAATACTCAGGTTAAACTTGACAAGCCTAGCATATGCAGATATGGCCTCGGAACACTGAGACCGAAAGGTCGAGCGTGAATCATATAGTAGATATGATCAACATAGTGATGTTCACCATTGAAACTACTCCATCTCACGTGATGATCGGACATGGTTTAGTTGATTTGGATCACGTGATCACTTAGATGATTAGAGGGATGTCTATCTAAGTGGGAGTTCTTAAGTAATATGATTAATTGAACTTAAATTTATCATGAACTTAGTACCTGATAGTATTTTGCTTGTCTATGTTGATTGTAGATGGCCCGTGTTGTTGTTCCGTTGAATTTTAATGCGTTCCTTGAGAAAGCAAAGTTGAAAGATGATGGTAGCAATTACACGGACCGGGTCCTTAACTTGAGGATTATCCTCATTGCTGCATGCTACCTCTTGAGCACCGCGTTGGATTTCCCCGAAGAGGAGAGGATGATGCAGCAAAGTAGCGTAAGTATTTCCCTCAGTTTTGAGAACCAAGGTATCAATCCAGTAGGAGGCTACGCGCGAGTCCCTCGTACCTACACAAAACAATAGCTCAATGCAACCAACGAGATTAGGGGTTGTCAATCCCTTCACGTTCACTTACGAGAGTGAGATCTGATAGAGATGATAGATAATATTTTTGGTATTTTTGGTATAGAGATGCAAAGTGAAAAGTAAAAGGCAAAGTAAAAACCAAAGCAATAATAAAGTGATGGAGATTGATATGATGAGAAAGACCCGGGGGCCATAGGTTTCACTAGTGGCTTCTCTCAAGAGCATAAGTATTTTACGGTGGGTGAACAAATTACTGTTGAGCAATTGACAGAATTGAGCATAGTTATGAGAATATCTAGGTATGATCATGTATGTAGGCATCACGTCCGAGACAAGTAGACCGACTCCTGCCTGCATCTACTACTATTACTCCACTCATCGACCGCTATCCAGCATGCATCTAGAGTATTAAGTTAAAAATAGATTAATGCCTTAAGCAAGATGACATGATGTAGAGGGATAGTTTCATGCAATATGATAAAAACCCCATCTTGTTATCCTCGATGGCAACAATACAATACGTGCCTTGCTGCCCCTTCTATCACTGGGAAAGGACACCGCAAGATTGAACCCAAAGCTAAACACTTCTCCCATGGCAAGAAAAACCAATCTAGTAGGCCAAACCAAACTGATAATTCAAAGAGACTTGCAAAGATAACCAATCATACATAAAAGAATTCAGAGACGATTCAAATATTATTCATAGATAGACTTGATCATAAACCCACAATTCATCGGTCTCAACAAACACACCGCAAAAAGAAGATTACATCGGATAGATCTCCACAAGAGAGGGGGAGAACATTGTATTGAGATCCAAAAAGAGAGAAGAAGCCATCTAGATAATAACTATGGACCCAAAGGTCTGAGGTAAACTACACACACTTCATCGGAGAGGCTATGATGATGTAAAAGCCCTCCGTGATGACGGCCCTCTCCGGCGGAGCTCCGGAACAGGCCCCAAGATGGGATCTCGTGGATATAGAAAGTTGCGGTGGTGGAATTAGGTTTTTGGCCCCGTTTCTGATCGTTTGGGGGTACGTAGGTATATATAGGAGGAAGGAGTACGTTGGTGGAGCAACAGCGGGCCCACGAGGCAGGGGGCGCGCCCTAGGGGGGGCTCCCCCCACCCTCGTGACCGCCTCTTTTGTTCCTTGGCGTAGGTTCCAAGTCTCCTGGATCACGTTCGGTGAGAAAATCACGTTCCCGAAGGTTTCATTCCGTTTGGACTCCGTTTGATATTCCGTTTCTTCGAAATACTGAAATAGGCAAAAAAACAGCAATTCTGGGCTGGGCCTCCAGTTAATAGGTTAGTCCCAAAAATAATATAAAAGTGGAAAATAAAGCCCAATATAGTCCAAAACAATAGATAATATAGCATGGAGCAATCAAAAATTATAGATACGTTGGAGACGTATCAGGCATCCCAAAGCTTAATTCCTGCTCGTCCTCGAGTAGGTAAATGATAAAAAGAGAATTTTTGATGCCGAGTGCTACTTGGCATAATTTAAATGCAAATCTTCTTAATTTTGGTATGAATATTCAGATCCAAAAGATTCAAGACAAAAGTTCATATTGACATAAAAAATAATAATACTTCAAACATACTAACAAAGCAATTATGTCTTCTCAAAATAACATGGCCAAAGAAAGTTATCCCTAGAAAATCATATAGTCTGGCTATGCTCTATCTTCACCACACAAAGTATTTAAATCATGCACAACCCCGATGACGAGCCAAGCAATTGTTTCATACTTTAACATTTAAAAAAAAATCGATCTTCACGCAATACATGAGCGTGAGCCATGGACATAGCACTATATGTGGAATAGAATGGTGGTTGTGGAGAAGACAAAAAAGGGAAAATAGTCTCACATAAACTAGGCGTATCAACGGGCTATGGAGATGCCCATCAATAGATATCAATGTGAGTGAGTAGGGATTGCCACGCAACGGATGCACTAGAGCTATAAGTATATGAAAGCTCAACAAAAGAAACTAAGTGGGTGTGCATCCAACTCGCTTGCTCACGAAGACCTAGGGCAATTTGAGGAAGCCCATCATTGGAATATACAAGCCAAGTTCTATAATGAAAACTTCCCACTAGTATATGAAAGTGACAAAATGAGAGACTCTCTATCATGAAGATCATGGTGCTACTTTGAAGCACAAGTGTGGTAAAAGGATAGTAACATTGTCCCATCTCTCTTTTTCTCTCATTTTTTTATTTGGGCTTTTTTATAGCCTCTTTTTTTATTTTTTTATTTTTTGTCCAGAGTCTCATCCCGACTTGTGGGGGAATCATAGTCTCCATCATCCTTTCCTCACTTGGGACAATGCTCTAAAAATGATGATCATCACACTTTTATTTTTCTTACAACTCAACAATTACAACTCAATACTTAGAACAAAATATGACTCTATATGAATGCCTCCGGCGGTGTACCGGGATATGCAATGAATCAAGAGTGACATGTATGAAAGAATTATGAACGGTGGCTTTGCCACAAATACGATCTCAACTACATGATCATGCTAGCAATATGACAATGATGGAGCGTGTCATAATAAACGAAACGGTGGCAAGTTGCATGGCAATATATCTCGGAATGGCTATGGAAATGCCATGATAGGTAGGTATGGTGGCTGTTTTGAGGAAGGTATATGGTGGGTGTATGATACCGGCAAAAAGTGTGCGGTATTTGAGAGTCTAGCAATGGTGGAAGGATGGGAAAAAGTGCATATAATCCATGGACTCAACATTAGTCATAAAGAACTCATATACTTATTGCAAAAATCTAGAAGTTATCAAAGCAAACTATTACGCGCATGCTCCTAGGGGGATAGATTGGTAGGAAAAGACTATCGCTCGTCCTCGACCGCCACTCATAAGGAAGACAATCAATAAATAAATCATGCTCCGACTTCATCACATAACGGTTCACCATACATGCATGCTATGGGAATCTCAAACTTTAACACAAGTATTTCTCGAATTCACAACTACTCAACTAGCATGACTCTAATATCACCATCTTCATATCTCAAAACAATTATCAAGCATCAATCTTTTCTTAGTATTCAACGCACTCAAAAGAAAGTTTCACAAATCTTGAATACCAAGCATATTATTATTAAGCAATTGCCATGCTATTAAAGACTCTCAAAATAATCTAAGTGAAGCATGAGAGATCAATAGTTTCTTTAAAACAAATCCACCACCGTGCTCTAAAATATATAAGTGAAGCACATAGATCAAAATTATAAGGCTCAAAAGATATAAGTGAAGCACATAGAGCAAGCTACATAGCTCAAAAGATATAAGTGAAGCACATAGAGTATTCTATCAAATTCCAATTCATGTATGGATCTCTCAAAAGGTGTGCACAGCAAGGATGATTGTGGCACACTAACAAACAAAGACACAAATAATACAATACTCTCCAAGCAAAACACATATCATGTGGTGAATAAAAATATAGCTCCAACTAAAATTACCGATGGAAGTAGACGAAAGAGGGGGTGCCTTCCGGGGCATCCCCAAGCTTTGACTTTTTGGTGTCCTTGGATTATCTTGGGGGTGCCATGGGCATCCCCAAGCTTAGGCTCTTGCCACTCCTTGTTCCATAATCCATCAAAAGATTTCACCCAAAACTTAAAAACTTCACAACACAAAACTCAATAGAAATCTCGTGAGCTCCGTTAGAGAAAGAAAACAAAAGACCACTTCAAGGTACTGTAATGAACTCATTATTTATTTATATTGGTGTTAAACCTACTGTATTCCAACTTCTCTATGGATTATAAACTATTTTACTAGCCATAGATTCATCAAAATAAGCAAACAACACACGAAAAACAGAATCTGTCAAAAACAGAACAGTCTGTAGTAATCTGTAACTAACGCAAAATTCTGGAACACAAAAACTTCTAATAAAATAGGAAGACCTAGAAAATTTGTTTATTGATCAGCAGCAATTGGAATCAGTATTTTATCACGTTCTGGTGATTTTTAACAATTCGGGCACTAAGCGTAAAGTTTCTGGAAATTACAGCAAGATCAAATAACTAACATCCAAGAAGATCCTATAGGTCTAACTTGGCACAAACACTAATTAAAACACAAAACCACATCTAAACAGAAGGTAGATGGATTATTTATTCCTAAACAGAAACAAAAACAAAAAACAAAAATAAAATTGGGTTGCCTCCCAACAAGCGCTATCGTTTAACGCCCCTAGCTAGGCATTGATAATTCTAACGATGCTCACATAAAAGTTAAGAATTGAAGTGCAAAGAGAGCATCATGAAACACATGACAAACACATCTAAGTCTAACATACTTCCTATGCATAGGCATCTTATAGGCAAACAAACGATCATAGCAAGCAAAAACTAGCATATGCAAGGAAGAGGAAAGAAACAATAGCAATCTCGACATGACGAGAGGTAATTTTGTAACATGAAAATTTCTCCAACCATATTTTCCTCTCTCATAATAATTACATGTAGGATCATAAGAAAATTCAACAATATAGCTATCACAAAACATATTCTTAACACGATCCACATGCATGCAAAGTTGACACTCTTCCAAAATAGTGGGATTAACATTAACTAAAGTCATGACCTCTCCAAACCCACTTTTATCAAAAATTTCATGAGATTGAACATTCTCCAAATATGTGGGTTATAAAGTTGACACTCTTCCAAGCCCACTTCCAATATTATTGCAAACAATATTATCAATCTCATATTCATCATGGGGATTAAATAAATTTTCAGGATCATAAGAAGAATCACCCCAATCATGATCATTGCAACAAGTAGTAGACATAGCAAAATTAGCATCCCCAAGCTTAGGGTTTTGCATATTATTAGCACAATTGACATCAAGAGGATTTATAATAAAATCATTGCAATCATGCTTTTCATCGAAGGAACTATCAAGTATGGGTGCAATAGCAACGATCCCATGTTTAACATAAGGAACTATAGCAAATTCATCTTCACAAATATTGGCATCATGGCCACAAGAATAGCAAGCATCATGTTCATCAAGGGATATTTCAACCAAATCACCGGAATCATCATTATCTATAGATTCATGCATATCATTATTTTCTTCCAAAGCAACGGTCATTCTTTCAATAAATGCTTGGACATAGACATTATGAGCAAGGTTTTCATTGCAATATTTAAGTATGACGGAATTTTCAGATTTGTTGAGAGTAAAATCATACTTTTCAATCAAAGAAGCAACTTCATGAGCACCCTTAAAAATGACAATTTCTTCAATTTGTTCGATATCATAGTAACTATAAACACCCTTTGCATAAGAAGATAAGATTTCATTATCATTAAACTCACATAGGTAGGGAAGGTGTTTTTAGGGTTCTTAGAGCAACAAGTAAAATCACAAATTTCACAAAGATTCCAAGCATAACATAGAAACCTGTTTATTTGACTCCATAAGAGTTTCCCTTTTTCAGATAAATGGTGACGCACAAAATGAGCATGCTCATCTAAAGATTTCCCATCAACTAGGCTAGTTCGGGTTTCAGCACGAGCGCATAAGGATCGAAGATGATCCAAGTAGAACACTTTAAGTGGATCCATATCAATAGATTTTTAGCAAGCAAAGATGCAAGCAAATAGAAGGCACATGGAAACACAAACAAAAGGACATATGGGAAGAAGGCGAAGAAAAGGCAAATAAAACAGCAAGGGTGAAGTGGGGCAGAGGAAAACGAGAGGAAAATGACAACTAATGTAATGCGAGAGATAGGGATTGTGATGGGTACTTGGTATGTTGACTTTTGTGCAGACTCCCCGGCAACGGTGCCAGAAATTCTTCTTGCTACCTCTTGAGCACTGCGTTGGATTTCCCCGAAGAGGAGAGGATGATGCAGCAAACTAGCGTAAGTATTTCCCTCAATTTTGAGAACCAAGGTATCAATCCAGTAGGAGGCTACGCGCGAGTCCCTCGTACCTACACAAAACAATAGCTCAACGCAACCAACGCGATTAGGGGTTGTCAATCCCTTCACGGTCACTTACGAGAGTGAGATCTGATAGAGATGATAGATAATATTTTTGGTATTTTTGGTATAGAGATTCAAAGTGAAAAGTAAAAGGCAAAGTAAAAAAGCAAAGCAATAATAAAGTGATGGAGATTGATATGATGAGAATAGACCCGGGGGCCATAGGTTTCACTAGTGGCTTCTCTCAAGAGCATAAGTATTTTACGGTGGGTGAACAAATTACTGTTGAGCAATTGACAGAATTGAGCATAGTTATGAGAATATCTAGGTATGATCATGTATATAGACATCACGTCCGAGACAAGTAGACCGACACCTGCCTGCATCTACTACTATTACTCCACTCATCGACCGTTATCCAGCATGCATCTAGAGTATTAAGTTAAAACAGAGTAACGCCTTAAGCAAGATGACATGATGTAGAGGGATAGTTTCATGCAATATGATAAAAACCCCATCTTGTTATCCTCGATGGCAACAATACAATACGTGCCTTTCTGCCCCTTCTGTCACTGGGAAAGGACACCGCAAGATTGAACCCAATGCTAAACACTTCTCCCATGGCAAGAAAAACCAATCTAGTAGGCCAAACCAAACTGATAATTCGAAGAGACTTGCAAAGATAACCAATCATACATAATAGAATTCAGAGAAGATTCAAATATTATTCATAGATAGACTTGATCATAAACCCACAATTCATTGATCTCAATAAACACACCGCAGAAAGAAGATTACATCGAATAAATCTCCACAAGAGAGGGGAGAACATTGTATTGAGATCCAAAAAGAGAGAAGAAGCCATCTAGCTAATAACTATGGACCCGAAGGTCTGAGGTAAACTACTCACACTTCATCGGAGAGGCTATGATGATGTAGAAGCCCTCCGTGATGACGGCCCTCTCCGGCGGAGCTCTGGAACAGGCCCCAAGATGAGATCTCGTGGATACAGAAAGTTGCAGCGGTGGAATTAGGTTTTTGGCTCCGTCTCTGATCATTTGGGGGTACGTAGGTATATATAGGAGGAAGGAGTACGTCGGTGGAGCAACAGGGGGCCCATGAGGCAGGGGGCGCGCCCTAGGGGGGGCGCCCCCACCCTCGTGACCGCCTCTTTTGTTCCTTGGCGTAGGGTCCAAGTTTCCTGGATCACGTTCAGTGAGAAAATCACGTTCCCGAAGGTTTCATTCTGTTTGGACTCCGTTTAATATTCCGTTTCTTCGAAATACTGAAATAGGCAAAAAAACAGCAATTCTGGGCTGGCCTCCGGTTAATAGGTTAGTCCCAAAAATAATATAAAAGTGGAAAATAAAGCCCAATATAGTCCAAAACAGTAGATAATATAGCATGGAGCAATCAAAAATTATAGATACGTTGGGGACGTATCACTGCACAGAAGAATTACGTCCTGGAAGCACCGCTAGGTGCTAGACCTGCTGCAGGAGCAACACCAGATGTTATGAACGTCTGGCAGAGCAAAGCTGATGACTACTCGATAGTTCAGTGTGCCATGCTTTACGGCTTAGAACCGGGACTTCAACGACGTTTTGAACATCATCGAGTATATGAGATGTTCCAGGAGTTGAAGTTAATATTTCAAGCAAATGCCCGGATTGAGAGATATGAAGTCTCCAATAAGTTCTATAGCTGCAAGATGGAGGAGAATAGTTCTGTTAGTGAGCATATACTCAGAATGTCTGGGTATAACAATCACTTGATTCAACTGGGAGTTAATCTTCCGGATGATAGCGTCATTGACAGAATTCTTCAATCACTGCCACCAAGCTACAAGAGCTTCGTGATGAACTATAATATGAAAGGGATGGATAAGACAATTCCCGAGCTCTTCGCAATGCTAAAGGCTGTGGAGGTAGAAGTCAAGAAGGAGCATCAAGTGTTGATGGTCAACAAGACCACCAGTTTTAAGAAAAAGGGCAAAGGGAAGAAGAAGGGGAACTTCAAGAAGAACGGCAAGCAAGTTGCTGCTCAAGTGAAGAAGCCCAAGTTTGGACCTAAGCCTGATACTGAGTGCTTCTACTTCAAAAAGGACTGGTCACTGGAAGCGGAACTACCCCAAATAATTGGCGGATAAGAAGGATGGCAAAGTGAACAAAAGTATATTTGATATACATGTTATTGATGTGTACTTTACTAGTGTTTATAGCAACCCCTCGGTACTTGATACTGGTTCAGTTGCTAAAGAGTAGTAACTCGAAACGGGAGTTGCATAATGAACAGAAACTAGTTAAGGATGAAGTGACGATGTGTATTGGAAGTGATTCCAAGATTGATATGATCATCATCGCACACTCCCTATACTTTCGGGATTAGTGTTGAACCTAAATAAGTGTTAGTTGGTGTTTGCGTTGAGCATGAATATGATTTGGTCATGTTTATTGCAATACGGTTATTCATTTAAGTTAGAGAATAATTGTTGTTCTGTTTACATTAACAAAACCTTATATGGTTACACAGCCAATGAAAATGGTTCGTTGGATCTGGATCGTAGTGATACACATATTCATAATATTGAAGCCAAAAGATGCAAAATTAATAATGATAGTGCAACTTATTTGTGGAACTGCCGTTTAGGTCATATTGGTGTAAAGCGCATGAAGAAACTCCATGCTGATGGGCTTTTGGAATCACTTGATTACGAATCACTTGATGCTTGCGAACCATGCCTCTTGGGCAAGATGACTAAAACGCCGTTCTCCGGAACGATGGAGCGAGCAACAGATTTGTTGGAAATCATACATACTGATGTATGTGGTCCGATGAATATTGAGGCTGACGGCAGGTGTCGGGGATATACCCCGCGGCGTAAACCGGCCGGAAGTTAACACAGCCAGACTTGGCGGTTTATCTGAAGACCCCGCTGACACTTGGCGAGTTACTGGCGACCCGCCCTGACCTGGCGGTTTACAAGCAACCCGCCTGGTCACTATGACTCACTGGTAACCCGGTGGGCGGGTCAGACGGATGACAAGGCCCAAGGCCCAGAAGGCCGATTCATACTATGGTGGGCCGGTTTAAGAGGAAAGGCATGAGGAATATTTACCTTACAAGGAGTTAAGACCAGGACTTGTATCCAGTTTGTATTAGAGATAGACTAGTCCTAATCCTAATAGGACTCCACATGTAACCCGCCCCTTCAACATATATAAGGAGGGGCAGGGCTCCCCAAAGGGGGGAAGCGAAAAACAATAAGAAACAATCTTAGGGCTAGACACAAAGAGGAGAGCCGGTTTACGGCGACTCCCTCATGAGCATAATGAGACCTAGCCTCAAACAGCATGTAGGGTTGTTACCGGATGATGTTTCCCGGGGCCCGAAGCTGTCTAAATCCCTGTCTTTTGTTGTGTTTATCGATTCCACCCAACCCCTCTCAAGCTACCACATAGAAGCGTTGGCCTTACGATTAAGTCCTTACCCTAGGACATCTGTCGTGACAAATCCGCGACAGTTGGCGCCCACCGTGGGGCCTGCGCACGGTGGTGTTGAGTTCTTGGAGGGTGCTATCCCAGGGATCGAGAAGTTCTGGTCGGTTTGTCAGAGAGTTCCAGCCAGCTCGCCGAAAAAAGTTCCATCAGGCTCATCGAAAGGTTCCGCTGGTTCGTCGGAAAGTTCCGGCCGGATCATTGGAAAGTTCTGACCGTCTCGATGCAAGGTTCCGTCTGAATTACCAAAAAGTTCCGACCGTCTCGACGAAAGGTTCTGTCTGAATCATCAAAAAGCTCCGATCACCTCAACAAAAAGTTCGGTCCGAATCGTCGAAGGGTTCCAGCCGCATCACCGAAAGGTTCTGTCCGAGTCGTCAAAGAGGTCTGACTTAGGCTACATAAAAGTTCCGGATTATCAAATACTTCTGAATTAGCAAAACGTTCCGGCCGGGTTATCAAGAGGTTCCGGTTCAAAAGTTCCGGATTATCAAAAGTTCCGGCCGGATGATCAAGAGGTTCCGGTTCAAAAGTTCCGGATTATCAAAAGTTTCGGCCAGATGATCAAGAAGTTCCGGTTCAAAAGTTCTGGATTATCAAGAATATCTGGTTCCAGAAATTCCGGCTCAAAAAGTACCGGCCGGGTTATGTGGAGAACTCAGGAACTAGAAGACGCAGAACCAATCAACTATTTTGTCAAAAAACAAAAGCTACACTATGCATTATCCAGTGCCAGCATTCGGCAAAAAATATCACGTGCTATCCTTTCTGTGTATTTTATCAACACATATTAAATTGTTTGAGAACAATTACTCCGGTCTGTGGTATTTTTTCGCAGGACCATTATTTGTTAAAAAGGGTGTCGCAAGGGGGTGCACCAATATTTATTTATTTTGCATTAGCGCTTGCCCGTGCCGTGCTTCTAGACGGATACGTGAGCAAGTCGCCGCCCCGGTCTACATCCACTAGCCGGGACTGCACCTGTGATTGACTCGCCCGTCCGCTTTCGCGGCCGGTTCACACATCCACACCGGCTTACAACACAGAAGGGCAACTTGCTCGTCTGCACCAGCTTATAACGCCGCAGCCGGTTCATTCGTCTGCTCCCGCGGCCGACTCGCCCGTGGTGATCATCAACTCCACGGTGAATAAATTCCGGTTTAACGTATCAGGTGATATCCATCCGGTTTACTTTTATCAATATTTATTAATTTTTTGAAAACAACCACTCTGCCCTATAGTGTTGTTATATACAGTCGTCGCCCCTGTGGTCCGGCTTACAAACACGGAGGACAACTTGCTCGTCTGCACCGGCTTACAAACGCCGTGGCCGGTTTATCTGTCTGCTCCCGCGGCTGATTTACCCGTGAGGGTTTTCAGTTTCACCTAGTGATTATCAACTTCATGGCGGATTATTTTCGGCCTAAACACATCAGGTGATATCCATCTAAAATATATTTTAGCACATATTATTTTTTGTCAAAGAACAGTTTACCTTTGCCTTGGTCTGCAATATTGTTTATGCAGGACAATTGTTCACTGCAAAAGCTATGGCTATGTCATGGGTGTATAAACTCGCTCCACCATTATAAATGCGCTAAGTATCTTATCATGCCATCAAGCTCGATGAATATAGGTGCAAACCACCATTCTGCAGACCGGTTTACATCAATATGACGTTGCTAATTCGCCCGTCCACGCCGGTTTACAACGCCGCGGCCGACTCATCTGTCTGTGCCGCCTCTGAAGCTGCGGTCATCTTGGCTGTCCGTCTCTCGTGGCCTGGTCTACATCAACATACCGGGCCGCACCTGTCTGCATGAGCTGTTTATTAAGTATGAGCAAGTCAGCTTGGGTAGCCCGGTTTTCTTTCAAAAAAATGGCCGCACCTGTCTGCACTGGATGGCTCAATGGACATGCGCACAAGTCGCCATCACTACAGCTTGGTTAAGCTTCAAACAACCAGTTGGAAGGAACCATTGGCCGAGTTGCTGACACGGCTCATACGGGATAATTTATAACCCACCGTAGTCACCTCAACCTTCTGTGGATATACATCGTGCTATCAACACCAATGATATACAAGTTATGCCGGTTTATATCACGGTCAAAAATGGAGAATCTCAAGCCAACTCCTTGAGTCACCTTGAGACTCGGGGGCTATGATGACATGATTCAGCAAATCTTGCCAGTTTCAAGCAAATTTAAGGACCCAGGACGATCGAGGGAAAAGATAACCCGGTCCCGGAGGCTACTATTATATGGATGAAAATTTAAAGGTTGTCAGAAAATTTCCGGCTTAGAAAGTATATAACAGTTACAAAATCCCGGCTTAATGAAGAAGTTCCGGGTCATCAGAAAGGATTCTGGTTTAGAATCTGGTTCCAGGGAAATATGTTCTCCTGCAAAGCTCTGAAGCTCTCAAATCCGGTTTAAGAAATTCCGGTTCAAAAAGGAATTAACTTCTCGCAAGTTCGAGTTTAAAGGCCGTCAGAAAATTTCCGGCTTAAAATGAAGATTCCGGTTTAAAATCCGGTTCAAGGGAAAGATGTCTCCCATGAATCTTTGAAGCTCTCAACATCTGGTTCAAGAAGGATTTATCTCTTGCAAAAAGTTAAAGGGTGCCAAAGAGGACCTACTGCCATGATGCGCGGTTCAAACATGGGTATCATGCATTATTGGCTTATCATATTATTGATCACTTGGGGGCTTGGTCGTATCCGAACCATAGCTACACCTCTTGATCGGCTCAATGCCACAGCATCACTTGGGGGCTTTGGTCGTATCCTAACCATAGTCACACCTCTTGATCGGCGCAATGCCATAGCATCACTTGGGGACTTGGTCAAGTCTGAACCATAGTCACGCCTCTTGATCGGCCTAGTGCCACAGCATCACTTGGGGGCTTTGGTCGAACTCGAACCATCGCTACACCTCCTGATCGGTGTAATGCCAATGCGTCATTTGGGGACCTGGCTGACCTGAACCATAGCTACGCCTTTTCTGGGGCATTGTCTTGTCCGACCATGGTAATGCCACTTGATCGGCCCAAAGCCTCATTTGCAAATGGTTTTATCTTTGCCTTTGCTTGAATTCTGTTCTTCTTTGCTAAAGACCTTTTTTGTTGCGTTTTTAAACCAACATTATTAAACTGGTTCAACTCTCAATTACAAATTGATAGAACACGGTCAAATCATAATCCGGAGACTATCAGCCCGGTCTGGTTTGACTACAAGTCACCAGTATTATATATGGTTAATCCGGTGTTTATCACAACCCGGTACGGTTTTATCATAAACCGGGACAGTATGAAAGGAGTTATGATTACTCAAGATTGGGGTTATCACTCTTACTACAAAAAGTTGGTAAACCAACGATGTGATTCAATGTCATAGGTATATTTCATATTTGATTATTCTTAAGTGCAGCCTTGGTTATCAACCCAGGTTATATGTTGGGCATTATGACCCGTCTGGCGGTAAACCGCTAGGACACTTTAAACTTGTTGTATGCAGAAACAGGTTGAATAAAGCATGATTATAAGTCACCGGTGTTTATTAAACCGGCCTGGCTTTCGATTATATGTTGCTAGTATGACGATAAATTATCCGGTTTTTATTAAACCGACCTGGCTTTAAGACGATAAATCACCAGTATATGATGAGAAATTATCCGGTGTTTATTAAACCGGCCTGGCTTTGGACTATAAGTCGCCAATATATATTTGGATTGCTCCATTGGAATCATGCACTTATAAATCATTGGGTTATATTATTCAAATAGCCAAAATTGGCTGAATTTTCATTATGATGTTGAATGAATAAGGTTTTCCTACATTATCTTGAATAGCGAACATGGCTGGATTTTATTATGGTTATTAATAACCGGTATTATTGAGGTTTTCAAAGTTGCTTTAGCGCAATGGCTATAATTTTTTTCATGGGATATGATTTATTCTACAATGGAAGGAATAGTCTCGAGTCGCTGCAGGCTTACGACCCGGCACTTGGGGGCTACATTATTCAAGTTGAGATTATATCAAATATGCAAGTCTCATGTCGCTACAAGCAGGCACCATGACACTTGGGGGCTAATGCACAGTCATTTGTTATCATCTTACTGAAGACCCGACTCATCATATCATAATGAGATGGCCCTTGGGGGCTACCAATTGCTCCTGTCAAACATTCAAGGTATACAAGCCTTAATCCATTATATTAAAGGGTTTATTGCTCGGTTGGTAAAGCACACAGCTCTTAACCTTGTGGACGTGGGTTCAAGCCCTACGATGGAAGCTACATTATGAGATGTTATTTTCATTGAAGCATATATCAAGTCCCGGTTCAGTATTATCTTACTAAGTCGGCCCTTGGGGGCTACACATCACTGCTCAAGTCTACATGATGAGATTTATAAATTCCCTGCTCATTATTGCATAATAAACCGACACTTGGGGGCTACATATATGGAGTATTCAGTTTTTACTAGTGACTAAGATGAACAACATGGATTTCTTCAAAGTGGCAGTAATTATATGGAAATAAGTCTTAAGCCATCACTTTGTTCTGCTCAAGACTTGGGGGCTACAAGTAATATGGATATAAGGGAGAAAAATCTTCAGATTCTCAGTTCTGAGCAAACCAGATTGACCCGGCGTCAACAACAATTATTGACCCGGCATCACCAATCATTATGACCCGGTGTCTACAACAATCTTGAACCGGCATTGGCAACAATTATGAACCGGCGTTGGAAACAATCATGACCCGAAATTATCAGTGTTTATAACCCGGCAATTTTGGTGATATTAAACCGGCAAGTTTTACATCTTCAAACCTGCTGAATATCAGATGAGTATTTCAAGACCCATATTTCTTAAACCGGTGCTTTGGAAACCGACTCAAGTGGATTATTCTTCACAATATTTCTCTGTGAGAAACCAATGTTAGCAAATTGAGTATGAAGCTGGCTTATTGACCTGGATTTTCTAGAAGAAGGAAATGGCAAGGAATTAAGGATGATCAGATGCCGGTTTACAAGAATTCTTAAACCGGAGCATAATCTATCAAATTTGTTCTTGTATTTGTTTTACAGGATCAGTTTAACATGGATAAATCCAAATTAAACTAGGGGCTAATATAGGGGATATACCCCGCGGCGTAAACCGGCCGGAAGTTAACCCGGCTGGACTTGGCGGTTTATCTGAAGACCCCGCTGACACTTGGCGAGTTACTGGCGACCCGTCCTGACCTGACGGTTTACAAGCAACCCGCCTGGTCATTATGACTCACTGGTAACCCGACGGGCGGGTCAGACGGATGACAAGGCCCAAGGCCCAGAAGGCCGATTCATACTATGGTGGGCCGGTTTAAGAGGAAAGGCATGAGGAATATTTACCTTACAAGGAGTTAAGACCAGGACTTGTATCTAGTTTGTATTAGAGATAGACTAGTCCTAATCCTAATAGGACTCCACATGTAACCCGCCCCTTCAACATATATAAGTAGGGGCAGGGCTCCCCAAAGGGGGGAAGCGAAAAACAAGAAGAAACAATCTTTGGGCTAGACACAAAGAGGAGAGCCGGTTTACGGCGACTCCCTCATGAGCATAATGAGACCTAGCCTCAAACAGCATGTAGGGTTGTTACCGGATGATGTTTCCCGGGGCCAGAAGCTATCTAAATCCCTGTCTTTTGTTGCGTTTCTCGATTCCACTCAACCCCTCTCAAGCTACCACATAGAAGCGTTGGCCTCATGACTAAGTCCTTACCCTAGGACATCTGTCGTGACAAATTCGCGACAGCAGGTATCATTATTTTCTGACCTTCATAGATGATTTGAGCAGATATGGGTATATCTACTTGATGAACATAAAGTCTGAAACATTTGAAAAGTTCATATAATTTCAGAGTGTGAAGTGGAAAATCATCGTAACAAGAAAATAAAGTTTCTATGATTTGATCGTGGTGGAGAATATTTGATTTACGAGTTTGGTCTTCATTTGAAACAATGCTGAATAGTTTCGCAACTCACGCCACCTGGAACACCACAGCGTAATGGTGTGTCCGGACGTCATAACCGTACTTTATTAGATATGGTGCGATCTATGATGTTTCTTACCAATCTACCACTATTGTTTTGGGGTTATGCATTAGAGACAGCTGCATTCACGTTAAAAAGGGCACCATCTAAATCCGTTGAGATGACACCTTATGAACTGTGGTTTGGCAAGAAACCAAAGTTGTCGATTCTTAAAGTTTGGGGTTGCGATGCTTATGTGAAGAAGTTTCAACATGATAAGCTTGAACCCAAATCGGAGAAATGCGTCTTCATAGGATACCCAAAGGAGACTATTGGGTATATCTTCTATCACAGATCCGAAGGCAAATTCGTTGCTAAGAATGGATCCTTTCTAGAGAAGGAGTTTCTCTTGAAAGAAGTGAGTGGGAGGAAAGTAGAACTTGATGAGGTAACTATGCCTGATCCCTTATTGGAAAGTAGTTCATCATAGAAACCGGTTCCTGTGATACCTACACAAATTAGTGAGGAAGCTAATGATAATGATCATGAAATTCAGATCAAGTTAATACCGAACCTCATAGGTCAACCAGAGTAAGATCCGCACCAGAGTGGTATGGTAATCCTGTTCTAGTGGTCATGTTACTTTACCATGATGAACCTACGAACTATGAGGAAGCGATGATGAGCCCAGATTCCGCAAAATGGCTTGAGGCCATGAAATCTAAGATGGGATCCATGTATGAGAACAAAGTATGGACTTTGATTGACTTGCCTGATGATTGGTGAGCCATTGAGATTAAATGGATCCTCAAGAGGAAGACAGACTCTAATAGTATTGTTACTATCTACAAAGCTAAAATTGTCGCAAAAAGGTTTTCAACAAGTTCAAGATGTTGACTACGATGAGAGTTTCTCATTCGTATCTATGCTTAAGTCTGTCCGAATCATGTTAGCAATTGCCGCATTTTCTGAAATCTGGCAAATGGATAAACAAAACTGCATTCCTTAATGATTTATTAAAGAAGAGTTGTACATGATGCAACAAGAAGGTTTTGTCAATCCTAAAGGTGCTAACAAAATATGCAAGCTCCAGCGATCCATCTATGGACTAGGGCAAGCATCTCGGAGTTGGAATATATGCTTTGATAAATTGATCAAAGCATATAGTTTTATACAGACTTGAGGTGAAGCCTGTATTTACAAGAAAGTGAGTGGGAGCACTACAACATTTCTGATAAGTATATGTGAATGACATATTGTTGATCGGAAATAATGTAGAATTATTTTACGAAGCATAAAGGAGTGTTTGAAAGGAGTTTTTTCAAAGAAAGACCTCGGTGAAGCTGCTTACATATTGAGCATCAAGATCTATAGAGATAGATCAAGACACTTGATAAGTTTTTTTCAATGAGTACATACCTTGACAAGATTTTGAAGTAGTTCAAAATAGAACAGTCAAAGAAAGAGTTCTTGCCTCTGTCACAAGGTGTGAAATTGAGTAAGACTCAAAGCCCGACCACGGCAGAAGATAGAAAGAGAATGAAAGTCATTTCCTATGCCTCAGCCATAGGTTCTATAAAGTATGCCATGCTGTGTACCAGATCTATTGTATACTCTACATTGATTTTAGCAAGGGAGTACAATAGTGATCAAGGAATAGATCACTGAACAACGGTCAAAATTATCCTTAGTGGAATAAGGATATGTTTCTCGATTAAGGAGGTGACAAAAGGTTCGTCGTCAAGGGTTACGTCGATGCAAGTTTTGGCACTGATCCAGATGACTCTAAGTCTCAATCTGGATACATATTGAAAGTGGGAGCTATTAGCTAGAGTAGCTCCGTGCAGAGCATTGTAGACATAGAAATTTGCAAAATACTTACGGATCTGAATGTGACAGACCCGTTGACTAAAATTATCTCATAAGCAAAACATGATCACACCTTAATACTCTTTGGGTGTTAATCACATAGCGATGTGAACTAGATTACTGACTCTAGTAAACCCTTTGGGTGTTGGTCACATGTCGATGTGAACTATGGGTGTTAACCACATAAAGATGTGAACTATTGATGTTAAATCACATGGCGATGTGAACTAGATTATTGACTCTAGTGCAAGTGGGAGACTGAAGGAAATATGCCCTAGAGGCAATAATAAAGTTATTATTTATTTCCTTATTTCATGATAAATGTTTATTATTCATGCTATAATTGTATTAACTGGAAACATAATACTTGTGTGAATACATAGACAAACAGAGTGTCACTAGTATGCCTCTACTTGACTAGCTCGTTGATCAAAGATGGTTATGTTTCCTAGCCATAGACATGAGTTGTCATTTGATTAACGGGATCACAACATTAGGAGAATAATGTGATTGACTTGACCCATTCCGTTAGCTCAGCACTTGATCATTTAGTATTCTGCTATTGCTTTCTTCATGACTTATACATGTTCCTATGACTATGAGATTATGCAACTCCCGTTTACCGGAGGAACACTTTGTGTGCTACCAAACGTCACAAGTAACTGGGTGATTATGAAGGTGCTCTACAGGTGTCTTCAAAGGTACTTGTTGGGTTGGCATATTTCGAGATTAGGATTTGTCACTCCGATCACCGGAGAGGTATCTCTGGGCCCACTCGGTAATGCACATCACTATAAGCCTTGCAAACATTGCAACTAATGAGTTACTTGCGGGATGATGTATTACGGGAAGAGTAAAGAGACTTGCTGGTAACGAGATTGAACTAGGTAATGAGATACCGATGATCGGATCTCGGGAAAGTAACATACCGATGACAAAGGGAACAACGTATGTTGTTATGCGGTTTGATCGATAAAGATCTTGTAGAATATGTAGGAGCCAATATGAGCATCCAGGTTCCGCTATTGGTTATTGACCGGAGACGTGTCTCGGTCATGTCTACATAGTTTTCGAACCCGTAGGGTCCGCATGCTTAAAGTTAGATGACGATCGGTATTATGAGTCTTGTGTTTTGATGTACCAAAGGTAGTTCGGAGTCCTGGATATGATCACGGACATAACGAGGAGTCTCGAAATGGTCGAGACATAAAGATTGATATATCGGAAGTCTATATTTGGATATCGGAAGTGTTCCGAGTGAAATCGGGATTTTAGCGGAGTACCGGGGTTACCGGACCCCCCCCCCCCCCCCGTGGAAATAATGGGCCTATTGGGCCTTAGTGGAGAAGAGGAGGGGTGGATAGGGCTGGCCGCGCGCCCCCTCCCCCTCTAGTCCGAATTGGAAAATGGGGGAGGGCGGCTCCCCCTTTCCTTCCCCCTCTCTCCTTCCCTTCCTTTCCCCCTCCTACTCCAACTAGGAAAAGAGGGAGTCCTTCTCCCGATGGGAGTAGGACTCCTCCCTGGCGCGCCCTCCTTCTGGCCGGCCTCCTCCTCCCCTTGCTCCTTTATATACGGGGGCAGGGGGCACCTCTAGACACACAAGTTGATCTGTTGATCTCTCCCAGCCGTGTGCGGTGCCACCTCCACCATATTCCACCTCGGCCATATCGTAGCAGTGCTTAGGCAAAGCCCTGCGTCGGTAGCAACATCATCACCGCCACCACGCCGTCGTGCTGACTGAACTCTCCCATGAAGCTCTGCTGGATCGGAGTTCACGGGACGTCATCGAGCTGAACGTGTGCTTGGATCGGTCGGATTGTGAAGACGTACGACTACATCAACCGCGTTGTGCTAACGCTTCCTCTTTCAGTCTACGAGGGTACGTGGACACACTCTCCCCTCTCATTGCTATGCATCACCATGATCCTGTGTGTGCGTAGGAAAATCTTTGAAATTACTACGTTCCCCAACATCTACGAGAATCTTTATTGGTTGAACTTTATGACAACATACGTAATTCCCTTTGTCTGTCGGTACGTTACTTGCCAGAGATTCGACCGTCGGTGTCAGGACCCCGATTCCAAGTCACATCAATCTAGCCGGTAACACCTCATATCACTTTGTGGCCTCACACACGGTATTCCCATGGGTGTCGCCTTACCATGGCCCGGAACCGTTTGCGCCTTTTGGCTCACATATATGATAGTGTCGCTAGCATCCATATGACAGAGAACCCGGGCCGACATGGCTAGTCGTGAACCCAAAGCGGCACTAACCTATGGGGACAGGCATACATGAATCAACCTCGAGCATGTCGGTCAGCAGCGTGTGAATCCAGGCTGTAGCACTGGGCTAACAGGACTCCGGGAACCCGGGCTGTAGCAGGCTAGGCAGGACTCTGGATGTCACCGCATGACATTTCCCCGAAGGGACAGACACGGGAACAAAGTGAAACACATGCCGACTAGTCAAGTGTCCTGAGCAGTAGTGCTGGGCTAGCAGGACTCCGGTGAACCGGGCTGTAGCGGACTACTATGGCTCAAGGAGGCACTAGGCTACATTTCCCCATAAGAGAGGCTGCCAAGGATAAACAACTAGATTGTCGGATCCCACACATAGCAAGCATTTCAATCATACACCCAATATGCTCGATATGTGTAAAAACAACATGGCATCGCAACATAACTCTACGACTCCAATATTTATTCATTAGGCTCCGAGGAGCGAGATATTACAAACATGAGTCTCATGACCCAACATTCAGAGCATACAAGTCAAAACACATGCGGAAGCTTAACATGTCTGAGTACAGACATCTACAAATGAAAAAGGCTGAGAAGCCTGACTATCTACCAGATCCTGCCGAGGGCACAAGATCGTAGCTGAGGTATCAAGCTAAACGTCGAAGTCCACGCGGGACTACTAGCGAGACTGACGTCTCTCTGCAAAAACATAAAATTGGGAAACATGAGTACAAATGTACCCAGCAAGACTTACATCAGAACTAACTACATATGCATCGGTATCAATAAAGGGGGTGGTGGAGTTTGACTGCAACAAGCCAGCTTTGACTCAGTGGCTAACCTAAACTATGACTGCAAGTAACTCTTTTGAGGTGGCGCACACGAGTCCACATATTCACCATATCAATACACCACTATGGATCCACTTCCGTCTCCCTACGAGAAGGCCATCCATAGCACTCGCCCTTATCTTGCGAGTTTTAGAGTATCCACTTTCACTTGTCTATGAACTGTTATAGACAACCCAGAAGTCCTTTACCGCGGACACGGCTATTCAAATAGATCATATTAACCCTGCAGGGGTGTACTTCTTCACACATGCTCTCACCACTTATCGCCGTTTACACGACATGTACTCGGCAACCTTCAAGCGGAAGCCTAGCGAGGGTGTCGGCCACAGCCTACCTAAACACTCAAGTCTCTAGTACACGTTTATTGCCTATTCAGGTTCCATCCGTAGGGAGTCCGGCCGAGGTTTCCACATACGGCCCCGAACGATGTGTACAGGGTTCCGAGACACCAAACGGGCGGCCGGCATGCCCGGCCACGTGCCTACCGCAACACAGCCCACCCCTACGGTCAGCGCTGCGTGCGGCCCCCAGCATAGTACAAACACCAGAAACTACTTTACAACTCCTGGACAGAGGACAAGGGTGATCAAGAAGCCGAGAGGGTCCATTGGTTTCGGGCCCAATGCGTGGTAGTAACTGTTTCATGGATCACAAACACAGAACTCAGTTCCTGAGGACGGCTTCAATGAGACAACCCACCATGTACTCCTACATGGCCTCTCACTGCTACCTTTACCAAATCGTGTTCATACACTTAGCTCACACACAGTAGGACATGTTTACACACCTCCAATTCATCCCCGATGAATAAGACCTGACTCAACTCTAAGCAGTAGCAGGCATGACAAGCAAGCATGAATGAGTAGGCACATCAGGGCTCAAACAACTCCTACTCATGCTAGTGGGTTTCATCTATTTATTGTGGCAATGACAGGTCATGCAGAGGATAAGGGGTTCAACTACCGCAACATGTAACAGTTGAATCGTTGTTGTCCTAATGCAGTAAAAGAGAGCAGGAACAAGAGAGTGGGTTTGTATCGGAATGAACAAGGGGGTTTTGCTTGCCTGGCACTTCTGAAGATAATATAGTTCTTCATCGGTGTCATCGAACTCATCGTCGGAACCACGTTTACTAAGAGGGGACAAAACCGGCAAACAAGGAAGAAATCAACGCAATGCAACAATATGATGCATGCTCATGACATGGCAATATGTTGTTGATTGAACTAATGCAGCTAGCAACCATATTAAATGAAGTTGGTTTGAACCCTAGGTTCAAATTCAAACTCCACATAAGGTATTTCAAATGCCATTAATTCAAATTGTCATATACAGTAGCTTTAAGTTGCTCAAACATGCATGAAAATGCCATGAACAGATTCTCTGGATTTTTCTGATCATTTTTCATATATAACTTATTTCATTCTGAGCTACAGTTAAATTTCTATGATTTTTAGAAGTTTAGGACATTTTCTGAAATTTCCTGATTTAAATTAAATCTAGAAAATAGCTTATTGCGTCAGCATGACATCAGGGTGGCATCAGCAGGTCAACACGCTAGGTCCAGGCCAAACCTGACCCGTGGGACCCGCACGTCAGTGTAACAGGGCTGGGACAGTGGCTGACTAGTGGGTCCAGGTCAACGATGACATGGCATGGTTAAACTGACATGTGGGGCCGACTATATTAACCTAAACTAAGCAAGGAATAAATCCCGGGGTTAATTAAGACATGGGGCCCATAGTCAGTGAGAGAGTGGGTTCGTTAGTGGCGTCATTAGCCACTAATGACGTCCACGTCGGCACGCCGGAGTTCGGCCGGCGACGACCATCCAACGCGACGGAGGTGCGCCGGAATCGCGCTGCGGTTGTTGGCTAAGCATGCGGTTTGGCCCTACGGCGAACTGGAAGTGTGCCGCACCCAGTGGTGCAGGCGGTTGGGTGCGGGGAGGCCGGAAACGACGCCGGCGAGCTTGACAGTGGCGGTCGGAGTTCGGGCAGTTGCGGGGTTGGTGCTACGGTGCACGTCAGAGTGAGTGTGTGCGCGTTAGGCTCCAGGGGGCTTCCTGAGCATGGTGACGCGCTCCGCTGTGAGCTTGCGCGGCTGTGGCCACGGCTACGCCATGGCCGGCGGCGAGATGCTCTCGGCCGCGGTGGGAAATGGAGCTAGGGGACGAGCGCGAGCACGAGAGAAGAGGGGAAAAGAAGAGGGGCTCACGGCGAGTGCAGGAGTGGCCTCGGCGTGCTCGGGGAAGCACCAAAGCGAGCGGAGCGGCGAGGGGGGTCTCCGGTGACCAAGGTTGAAGAATATGGCGGTGAGGGTGTTCAGGGGCGTCCGGCATCGCGCAGCTCGATGGGGAGGACGAGGAAGACGACACGGAGCTCGTGGGCACAACAGAGGGGTGAGGGGGTTGCTGTGGCCGTGGTGGTTCTCGTCGGCGGCGGCGGCCGCGTTTGGTGGTTGCGTGCGAAGGAGCCAGAGGAGGAGAGGAGTTCGGGGAGAGGCTGAGAGGGCCTGGGGGGGCACGTGGCGTCTCCAGGGCAACGTCGGGGAGGCGGCAGCAAGCAGGAGGTGGCCAGGCGCGGCGTCGGCGCTCGCCACCGAGCTGCTTCGTGCGCTGGCAAGGGGAAGAAGACAGGCGTGCCCCTAGTGGGCTGGGCCAGTTGGCTGGGCTGCCAGCTGGGCCGGCCAGGTGGGCTGCAGGTGAGGTTGCTCTCTCTCTCTCTCTTAATTTAGTTTCTGTTTTCTATTTTTTTCTCTGTTCTGATTTAGTTTAGCAACTAAATCATTTTAATAAATTCTGTAGGTTATTATATGGCTTGCTGAATATATACAAAGCCACTCACAAACTTCCAGAATTATTGGAGTTATATTTAATATATATTAAATATAAATCCAAAGCAAATAGTTACTAGATTAATTCAAATGCCCAAAATAAATATTTTTGTGACTCCAAAATTATTGGTTTGAATTTTACCTCTTACCAATATTTCTATAGAATAACAGGAACATTTTCTTGGACTCATTTGAGAAGATTTTAAAGTTGGTTATTTTTGAACTGTTTTCTGAGGGTTTCAACAAACCTCAATTCAACTTTCAGAAATTTTAGCCATGATGCATGAGTGCAGATGCAACTATTCCACTCAGGTATTCTAGGGCTGTGACAACTCACCCCCACTAAACAAGAATCTCGTCCCGAGATTCAAGTCGTGAGGTAAGAAGACAGTGGGACACAAGCTAACACAATCTTCACGATCCAGATGTCTTTCTCGAGGGTATTGATTCATTGCATCACCTTGATCTCGACGTCTTGCTTTGAGAACTACATCCAAGATGACAACGAGAAGAAAGGGAGGATTTTAGAAGAATCGATCTTCTTCGGGTTCGAGCAATTTAGGATCATCTTAGTGGTCACAAGATCAACTCACGGAATGAGACATAGAAACATCTCTAGAGCTGAGAGGCAAGACATGCATCAGGAGCGACGGAAGAAACAATTTGACGAGGGTTTCAAAGTAGCGAGGGAATTTCCATGATTACGAAATGGGGCACCTCAAGGAAGGTGACTCGAAGAACTATTCCCCTAAGTGGCAAAAAGAATTACTTTTGATACAAAATCATTGAAATTCTTTGTACCAGCCTAAGGCAATCACAAATGATCATTTGAAGGAGTTCGGAGGAATGGCATACTCAAATTAGGATGGATGATGTGGACTACCTTGTTGAAGACAACGCAATGGATGATTTTTTTGCTTATCACCAGAAATGGATGGGACCCATGGTAGGACCACTTCTGAAGATGATCATTCTTCAGCAATTGAGAATGGCAGCCCATGGGAAACTGGCACAATGGCCGTGCAAGCTGGAAACAAAATGCAAATGTTGGAAATGTTCCAACCATCATATCTGCCTGAGATTCAGATCTGGTTGATAACATGATATTTCAGACAACATGCCTAGAAAGAAGGGTTGCAACACAAATCGACGAGATGACGTTGCAAGATTTCAAGGAATGAACTACGATAGCAAGCTCCAAAGCATGAGCAGGTTTTGCTACAACATGTGAACACGCTGTCCCGGACAAGCATGACCACACAGTAGTCTTATAATAAAACACTACCGAGTTCAGGTTGGGAACCATCATTGAGGGTATCGAAGTCCTTGTATAAGCCTCGGGTCTTAAGAAGGAACTTCTTTTCCTTGTACAAATCAATCATTGGCTTGGTGTGCTAGGGAATACATATGGAATGAAGGTTGCAAGTCTCCAAACCACAGAATACTTCGCACATATGCATGACTGACTTGGGATGATTCCAAAGGAAGCAAAAACAAACCTTTCTCAAATTCATGGCGGTAACTTACACCAAATGCACATGAATTAGAGGAAGTCACTTCTTCCATACAAAACATATACCTCACGAGCGGAACACGAAGGCAATGCTTACAAAATTTCCAACACTAGCTCAATGTTTAACACGGATCATGGGGGAGACAAGATGCTGCTGATGGGCTCAACAGCAACTCATCAGAATTTCCATATCACTGGACTTCCACCATCATGTGAACACGGTGATAGCATTGGTCAGACCAAAGGATGTAATGGTGTATGCTCGAGGGATCAACCACGAGTAAGACAACATTACAAACATCGTTGGCTCTGATTTGACTTGATGACAGCCCATACTCAAGTCAAAGTTTTGTCAAGGCAATAGATCCAACAACTGATCACGAGGACCAATCGATGAAGATATCACCTTTCTTCACACACACACAAAAGTATATCCCTTAACATGAACTAAGTCAGGCAAGCTTCTATCTTCCAACTCTCCAAGTTGTTGTCTAGCTCAACCAACTAGCTCAGGGATATCCAACACAGATTCTTGGAGAAGGGGTGATTTATAAAAAAACCAACTTGATCACGAACTCAACCTAGCGGTTAGGTGACAACCTGGTAATACTTCCGAGAAGATATTCGGAACATCACGAACCACCGATATGATACTAAGCTCGAGAACAATCTTGCTTTTCAGAGCAAGACGATATGATCAAATAAGCAAGGATTGACACTATCCTAACTCATCGATCGAAGGGTGCACCAACAAAAATGGACTAGGTAGCACGATCAGTCCTAGGATGGTGATTCAATAACCAACACGCTAAGAATGATATTAATGTCCAAGATCTAGCAAGCAACACGGTTGCTAGGAGTATTGATTTCACACATCATGGTTCACTTGTCGGCATTCCGGCTACAACAACACGGGACCGAGGAATGAATAATGATAGCGAGAAGTATTACTGCGTCAAGAATTCATAAGAGTTGGTGCAATTATCATGACATTCCTGACATCAAGAGGGCAATACTTCAGGGTGGAACAAAACAAAAGCTGGATTGGCATTTTGATCTGCGGGTTACAACTACTTTGACCCAATCCTAGAAATGGATAAGGTACTGGAGTTTGTTTCTCCTAGTCATTCTGGGATAGAATGGCTTGACAGACCACAAGAGTAATAGGTATCGATGAACGAATGCACACATACTCTTGACTATCAATTGATAGACGAGGGTGAAAACACAACTAAAAAGGGACAACTCAAGGAACTTATAACTTTCTGAGTTGTGGATGCATAGATTAGTATGTCGAACCAAGTTCAACATATTTCTTCCAGATAATCCATGCAGAAAGGTAGAACTGGCAGAATCACAATTATGAATGGAGAACTCCTCAAGAGTACTCTAATTGTGAGCTTTTGGTTCAAATAACTTTTGCCTTAATGGTTCATGGTATTTGGAAGAAGGAACTACCACAGACCTCGAGGAAGATCGCAAAGGTTACTAATATCTTAAGGGAACTAGCAATACTAACAACATGAAGTAGGGTGAATCTCGGGTTCAGGAACCCAGGAATAGAATGCCTACTACTAAGTGGCATCACGGGATGCTTCGAGAATGGTGGCCAGATTCATCACACTGGGAACACAAAACATGGACAGATTACTAGATGGTTTCATAAGACACCTAGGGTCATAATAGTAGCTCCAACATATACGCCGAGGCAACGGAGTACCTCACAGACCGTGTAGTGTGCTTAATCTGGCCCAAAGGAACATCGAGAACGGGAGGAAGGGATTTACAAATGCATCAGACTATTTAGAAACCTGGGATGACTCGGACAGCATAACGACTGTAAATGCTCAAAATGATTTGAGACATCCTGCAAAATGGTGGCATAAGCACTCAACATCACATCAAGGTTTTGGTTCAGCTGACAACATACTAAAAGTAGTAGAAACTGAGTTGAGGCCTGGAACCAACAATCCTATAAGTCTATGGATTAGTAACACGTCATCCTGATAGATAGATGAGAAGGCCTAGTTCTTAATCCCCGTAGGAGAGAATAGGTAGACTCAGATCAGAAGGCATAAGGTAAAGGAGTAAAAAGAGCCTTACGTTCCCTTCCACAATCAATTCCCTTATATAACTAAAGCATTTCTAGACTCAACTTCGACCAGTTTGGCTTGGTAATCCTACAGGCAGCCAGGCTCTGATACCAACACTATCAGGACCCCGATTCCAAGTCACATCGATCTAGCCGGTAACACCTCATATCACTTTGCGGCCTCACACACGGTATTCCCACGGGTGTCGCCTTACCATGGCCGGGGACCGTTTGCGCCTTTTGGCTCACGTATATGATAGTGTCGCTAGCATCCATATGACAGAGAACCCGGGCCGACATGGCTAGTCGTGAACCCAAAGCGTCACTAACCTATGGGGACAGGCATACATGAATCAACCTCGAGCATGTCGGTCAGCAGCGTGTGAATCCGGGCTGTAGCACTGGGCTAACAGGACTCCGAGAACCCGGGCTATAGCAGGCTAGGCAGGACTTCGGATGTCACCGCATGACATTTCCCCGAAGGGACAGACACAGGAACAAAGTGAAACACATGCCGGCCAGTCAAGTGTCCTGAGCAGTAGTGCTGGGCTAGCAGGACTCCGGTGAACCGGGCTGTAGCGAACTAGTATGGCTCAAGGAGGCACTAGACTACATTTCCCCATAAGAGAGGCTGCCAAGGATAAACAACTAGATTGTCGGATCCCACACATAGCAAGAATTTCAATCATACACACAATATGCTCGATATGTGTAAATACAACATGGCATCACAACATAACTCTACGACTCCAATATTTATTCATTAGGCTCAAAGGAGCGAGATATTACAAACATGAGTCTCATGACCCAACATTCAGAGCATACAAGTCAAAACACACGCGGAAGCTTAACATGTCTGAGTACAGACATCTACAAATGAAAAAGGCTGAGAAGCCTGACTATCTACCAGATCCTGCCAAGGGCACAAGATCGTAGCTGAGGTATCAAGCTAAACGTCGAAGTCCACGCGGGACTACTAGCGAGACTGACGTCTCTCTGCAAAAACATAAAATAGGCAAACATGAGTACAAATGTACCCAACAAGACTTACATCAGAACTAACTACATATGCATCGGTATCAATAAAGGGGGTGGTGGAGTTTGACTGCAACAAGCCAGCTTTGACTCACTGGCTAACCTAAACTATGACTGCAGGTAACTCTTTTGAGGTGGCGCACACGAGTCCACATATTCACCATATCAATATACCACTATGGATCCACTTTTGTCTCCCTACGAGAAGGCCATCCATAGCACTCACCCTTATCTTGCGAGTTTTAGAGTATCCACTTTCACTTGTCTATGAACTGTTATAGGCAACCCAGAAGTCCTTTACCGCGGACACGGCTATTCGAATAGGTCATATTAACCCTGCAGGGGTGTACTTCTTCACACACACTCTCACCACTTATCGCCGTTTACACGACATGTACTCGGCAACCTTCAAGCGGAAGCCCAGCGAGGGTGTCGGCCACGGCCTACCTAAACACTCAAGTCTCTAGTCCAGGTTTATCGCCTATTCAGGTTCCATCCACAGGGATTCCGGCCGAGGTTTCCACATACGGCCCCGAACGATGTGTACAGGGTTCCGAGACACCAAACGGGCGGCCGGCATGCTCGGCCACGTGCCTACCGCAACACAGCCCACCCCTACGGTCAGCGCTGCGTGCGGCCCCCAGCATACTACAAACACCAGAAACTACTTTGCAACTCCTGGACAGAGGACAAGGGTGATCAAGAAGCCGAGAGGGTCCATTGGTTTCGGGCCCAATGCATGGTAGTAACTGTTTCATGGATCACAAACACAGAACTCAGTTCCTGAGGACGGCTTCAATGAGGCAACCCACCATGTACTCCTACATGGCCTCTCACCGCTACCTTTACCAAATCGTGTTCACACACTTAGCTCACACAAAGTAGGACATGTTTACACACCTCCAATTCATCCCCGATGAATAAGACCTGACTCAACTCTAAGCAGTAGCAGGCATGACAAGCAAGCATGAATGAGTAGGCACATCAAGGCTCAAACAACTCCTACTCATGCTAGTGGGTTTCATCTATTTACTGTGGTAATGACAGGTCATGCAGAGGATAAGGGGTTCAACTACTGCAACATGTAACAGTTGAATCGTTGTTGTCCTAATGCAGTAAAAGAGAGCAGGAGCAAGAGAGTGGGTTTGTATCGGAATGAACAAGGGGGTTTTGCTTGCCTGGCACTTCTAAAGATAATATATTTCTTCATCGGTGTCATCGAACTCATCGTCGGAACCACGTTTACTAAGAGGGGACAAAACCGGCAAACAAGGAAGAAATCAACGCAATGCAACAATATGATGCATGCTCATGACATGGCAATATGTTGTTGATTGAACTAATGCAGCTAGCAACCATATTAAATGAAGTTGGTTTGAACCCTAGGTTCAAATTCAAACTCCACAAAAGGTATTTCAAATGCCATTAATTCAAATTGTCATATACAGTAGCTTTAAGTTTCTCAAACATGCATGAAAATGCCATAAACAGATTCTTTGGATTTTTCTGATCATTTTTCATATATAACTTATTTCATTCTGAGCTACGGTTAAATTTCTATGATTTTTAGAAGTTTAGGACATTTTCTGAAATTTCCTGATTTAAATTAAATCCAGAAAATAGCTTAGTGCGTCAGCATGACATCAGGGTGACATCAGCAGGTCAACATGCCAGGTCCAGGTCAAACCTAACCCGTGGGACCCGCACGTCAGTGTAACAGGGCTGGGACAGAGGCTGACTAGTGGGTCCGGGTCAACGATGACGTGGCATGGTCAAACTGACATGTGGGGCCGACTATATTAACCTAAACTAAGCAGGGAATAAATCCTGGGGTTAATTAAGACATGGGGCCCATAGTCAGTGAGAGAGTGGGTTCGTTAGTGGCGTCATTAGCCACTAATGACGTCCACGTCGGCGCGCCGGAGTTTGGCCGGCGACGACCATCCAACGCGGCGGAGGCGCGCTGGAATCGCGCTGTGGTTGTCGGCTGAGCATGCGGTTTGGTCCTACGGTGAACTGGAAGTGTGCCGCAACCAGTGGTGCAGGCGGTTGGGTGCGGGGAGGCCGGAAACGACGCCGGCGAGCTTGACAGCGGCGGCCGGAGTTCGGGCAGTTGCGGGGTTGGTGCTACGGTGCACGTCAGAGCGAGTGCGTGTGTGCGTTAGGCTCCTGGGGGCTTCCTGAGCATGGTGACGCGCTCCGTTGTGAGCTTGCGCGGCTGTGGCCACGGCTACGCCATGGCCGGCGGCGAGATGCTCTCGGCCGCGGTGGGAAATGGAGCTAGGGGACGAGCGCGAGAACGAGAGAAGAGGGGAAAAGAAGAGGGGCTCACGGCGAGTGCAGGAGTGGCCTCGGCGTGCTCGGGGAAGCACCGAAGCGAGCGGAGTGGCGAGGGGGATCTCCGGCGACCAAGGTTGAAGAAGATGGTGGTGAGGGCGTTCGCGGGCGTCCGGCATCGCGCAGCTCGGTGGGGAGGACGAGGAAGACGACACGGAGCTCGTGGGCACAACAGAGGGGCGAGGGGGTAGCTGTGGCCATGGTGGTTCTCGTCGGCGGCGGCGGCCGTGTTCGGTGGTTGCGTGCGAAGGAGCCAGAGGAGGAGAGGAGCTCGGGGAGAGGCTGAGAGGGCCTGGGAGGCGCGTGGCGTCTCCAGGGCAACGTCGGGGAGGCGGCAGCAAGCAGGAGGTGGCCAGGCGCGGCG
The DNA here is from genome assembly GCF_003073215.2 of Triticum urartu. Lineage (NCBI taxonomy): Eukaryota > Viridiplantae > Streptophyta > Magnoliopsida > Poales > Poaceae > Triticum > Triticum urartu. Next base: position 150,820,610 of record NC_053028.1, on the reverse strand, counting down.
TCGGCGCTCGCCACCGAGCTGCTTCGTGCGCTGGTAAGGGGAAGAAGACAGGCGTGCCCCTGGTGGGCTGAGCTAGTTGGCTGGGCTGCCAGCTGGGCCGGCCAGGTGGGCTGCAGGTGAGGTTGCTCTCTCTCTCTCTCTCTTAATTTAGTTTCTATTTTCTATTTTTTTTCTCTGTTCTGATTTAGTTGTTCTGTAGGTTATTATATGGCTTGCTGAATATATACAAAGCCACTCACAAACTTCCAGAATTATTGGAGTTATATTTAATATATATTAAATATAAATCAAAGCAAATATTTATTAGATTAATTTAAATGGCCAAAATAAATATTTTTGTGACTCCAAAATTATTGATTTGAATTTTACCTCTTACCAATATTTCTATAGAATAACAGGAACATTTTCTTGGACTCATTTGAGAAGATTTTAAAATTGGTTATTTTTGAACTGTTTTCTGAGGGTTTCAACAAACCTCAATTCAACTTTCAGAAATTTTAGCCATGATGCATGAGTGCATATGCAACTATTCCACTCAGGTATTCAAGGGCTGTGACAGTCGGTATCTACATACCTAGTTCAATATCGTTACCGGTAAGTCTCTTTACTCATTCCGTAATACATCATCTCGTAACTAACTCTTTAGTCACTTTGCTTGCAAGCTCATTGTGATGTGTATTACCGAGAGGGCCCAGAGATACCTCTCCAATACACAGAGTGACAAATCCCAATCTTGATCCATGCCAACTCAACAGACACCTTCGGAGATACCTGTAGAGCATTTTTATGATCACTCGGTTACTTGTGACGTTTGATAGCACACAAGGTATTCCTCCGGTATCCGGGAGTTGCATGATCTCATGGTCGAAGAAACGTGTATTTGACATTAAGAAAGCAGTAGCAATAAACTAAACGATCATATGCTATGCTAATGGATGGGTCTTATCCATCACATCATTCTCCTAATGATGTGATCCCGTCATCAAGTGACAACACATGTCCATGGTTAGGAAACCTTAACCATCTTTGATCAACGAGCTAGTCTAGTAGAGGCTCACTAGGGAGACGGTATTTGTTTATGTATCCACATATGTATTTAAGTTTCCGGTCAATACAATTCTAGCATGAATAATAAAGCTTTATCATGAATAAGGAAATATAATAACAACAACTTTATTATTGCCTCTAGGGCATATTTCCATCATTTATAGCATAGAATATAGAATCTTAATTATGAACATGGAAATGTAATAATACAATAATCTAGGGCATATTTCCAACAGACTCCCACTTGCACTAGAGTCAATAATCTAGTTGCATGTTTTCTTTAACACCCATGGTATCTGGTATTTTCTCATGCTTTACTCATGGTATAGTCTTCAACATTGGGTCTGACACATTCAAAACCTTGTAATACTTGTATTTGTTATGTGTGGTCTCCAGCTGTGTTTTAAATTCCGTTTGCTTTGATCAATGTCACTATTATTAATAATGTAGTGTCATAGGTTTCATTGCACTTAGGATCATCCAGTCTATATCAAGACACTCCTTGATTCAGAAATTCTCATCCTATCAAAATGCTTGTTGATTCAAACATCCTCCTTTGAAGCATCTCAAGCCTCAACATATATTTCTTTGGGCTTTCCATTTTCGTGCCCCTAGTTCCTTACTTCTACTAAGTTTTGCCCCGCCACCTTAACGCTCCTCACTTTTCCCCTCCTCCCTTCGCCCCAACCTCGCAGATGCCCAAATGGAGCATTCTATTGGGTCAAAGCCCATTGACTGTTACTTAGATGACGTCCTAATGAGTGGGACACCTCAAAAGTGTGCCATCGACGCCGCATCCTAGCCCGTGGGCCCAAAGCTGGGCCGAGCTAGTGCCGCATGTGTGTGTATCTGCTTAAGGGCCGCTCGGTGGGTGTTTTAAGTAACTGGGTCGGCCTGTTGAGCCTGCGTGAACAGTGTTGAATACCTTTTTTTCATTTCTAGTCGATTTTAGAAATTCATAGAACATTCATTTCAAATCTAGTTGAGTTGATTCAAGTTCCTAAGTTCATCATATCTTCAGCTCTATTTAAATAGCCAATTTGCATTATTATACCGTTTGGGACACCTAGGTGCCCAGGCTCCTTGCCTCATAGCCGTTAGATGGTGTTCACCGGTGTTGATTCGTGTATTAATGGACAACTCGTTAATGTGATTTTCTATGGCATTAATTAACGGATATGGTAAGCACGCATGCATGCATGACAACCATTTATGATTTAAATTAATGGATAGTCATCAATGCAAATGTTATTGGCCTATTAATTAGATCATAATTCATGGTAGAATATTTTTATTTTCACAAATGTAGTAATATAATTTTTTTATTATATTCCTTGAGTATTATACCTCAAATACAACTTCGCTAGAGATGTACACACAAAATTCGCGTCGGGGTATATATGTTTACGGGGGTATGTACACTTATGGGTATGTACAGTTATGTACATTTACGAGGGTATGTACATTTATAGATATGTACACTTATTTTACGTCAGGAATCATAATTCATGGCAGAATATTTTTATTTTCAAAAAGATAGCAGCATAATTTTGTTATTATATTCTTTGAGTATTATACCTCAAATACATCTTCGCTAGAGATGTACACATAAAATTCATGTCGGGGTATATATGTTTACAGGGGTATATACACTTATGGGTATGTACAGTTATGTACATTTACAGGGGTATGTACACTTATGGGTATGTGCACTTATTTTACATCAGGGTATGTACATTTATGTATACGTATACATAAACTTCACATGGGGGTATGTAAATTTATGGGTATATACACATAAATTTCACGTCGAGGTATGCATTTTTTCGTAACTGCATTTTTTAGGTCGACTTGAATATGCACTTACAAAATATATTGGTACTCTCAAATTTGGCATATATCTAAATATATACATGTTTTCGCAGGGACTTGAATATGTCACATGCATGGCTATATTTTTTGCGGGGACTGGGTATGCACATGGATGATATGGCATGCATCTTCTTTTGGAAATGAATCAATTGATAATAAGCAAATGGCATGTGACGTTTTTGGCAAGAAATCAATTGCTGTGAAGGTCTAGTGAATGCATAGAAAATTTGGAAAGTGATCTGATTAATGTGCATGGGAAAGAAAAATCTTACCATTTCTTGATCAAAGGTGCCCCACACATTTTACCTATATATATAGGACAAACTTTATCTATCACCGGTGGTAGTTACCACCACTTGAGTTTTGTATCTTGTATGTAGTATCTACCAAATCGGAGAGTATTTACGCGTAGTATGTAGTATAGAAGTATGTTTAGATAGTATATACTACTTTTTAGGTAGTATGTATCGTTTTTTAAGTATGCTTCTTTTTACGTACAAATATATAGGTATTTCACAAATATAATAAAAACCTGGGTCAACTTACAATTTTTTAATGCAACTCACTTTGAAGTATCTTATATATAATATATCAACATACTTACAATGATAAATTAGTATATATACTACCACATGATAGTATACGAGACATGTGGGATAACTACCACTGGGTGATACAATGTACTTTCCCTATATATATCATGTTGGTCCAACTCCAGTATAAAAACGTCTGTAAATCCTTATTTGGCCTCACAAAGTTGTGTGATCAACTTCATGGGTTAAAACACATGCAATTCCTATTCTACGCTCATTGCATGGAACGGTCACTATAACACGTACCCACACACGCGCAATGGGTCCTATGGAGTGGTTTTTTCTATTGGAATGATTTTTCGCCACTTTTCTTCCCTCTTTCATGTTTCCCTTTCCTTTTTATTTACTGTTTATTTTTATCTCTTCGTACTATTCCTCTTCTTCCTTTATTTTTGTTCAACCTTTGTCACTAATATGTTAACGTTTTTTCAACACACATCTACTTTTTTTAACACATGAACATTTATTAAGCATAGGAGACGAACTTTTATTAAGCATATAAGACGAACATCTTTTCGTATATATGAACATTATTATTGCGGCAACAGAACAATTTTCCCCCATCATTTTTATGTTTGAAGTGATTTATTTCTCTAAAATCTATTATTTTTTCAGGATTAAAAAATCAAATATTTACAATGCAGCAAGGGAACATTTTGTTCATATATATTTTGTCACTAATATTTTACTGAAGCAAAAGAACATTTTCCACATTTTTTATGTCTGAACTGGTTTTAATACATTTTTTGTTTTTTTAGAAAAAATACATTAGATAATTAAGTAAAATCAGAAAAAACTTTTTTGCGGGAAAAAAGTACAAGCTACTGGGCCGGCTCATATAGGTGCACCGCAGGCTATAATATAATACGGGCCATTTGTGGCAGCCTGGCCCCTCAATAAAAAAACTGGAACTCGATGGAGACGTTGATTCTGCTTCCGATTCCGACTGCGCCAGGGTTCCTCTCCTCCCTCCTCTTTAAATCTGGAGGCGGGGAGATCCAGGCTGAAGAACAAGCCTCAAACCCACAACCCACGTCGAATCGAGGCGAAGCTGACGTACAAATCCACCCGTGATGGCCCATGTTAATTCCACCACAGATCACGTGGACTTGGAGAGGAATTCCAAGGATCTGACCATGGCTGCCTCTGCAGGCGACGCACAAGGTCACTCAACCACCGATCTTGACGCCTTTAAGCTAGAGCTGATCGAGGCGGAAGAGGAAGAGGCGGCAGCGGCAGCGGCAGCCGCCTACGACGAGATCGTCGCTCGCTACAGGAAGAAACGCGCTGACCGTAAGGTTGGGTTGACGGACTTTACATTAATTTAGAAAAAAATAGCACGCTACTTTATATTATATATAATTTCAAAAAGTATAATCTTAAAGTTCTTATTTACTTTGTGGTACCCCTTCGATCCATTTTAACTATCGATGTCTTATTAGTACAATGTCACATAAAACAACAGAAACAACAAAGATAAGTTGTATCAAGTCAGCGACAATTAATCTGGTTAGAAGGGAGTACTATAATTGCTAAGCAGTTTAGGATTTCATCGCAGAATTGAAAAATAAAGGAAGTCCCTTGTTATGCCAGGCTCGGATCATCAAGGAGCTGGGTGAGGAGGCCTACCTCGAGGCTGGCGACGACGTACTGGCCAACGACCCCGACTACGTGGATGAGATCAACAAGTGGACCAGGATTCAAGAGGAGAGGCATAAGGCGAACCTCAGGAGGAACGCCATACTTCCTGGCTACAAGAAACTTTCTTACTCCGACGTATACTCAGAATTATACTCATGCTTGTACCCGGACTCGGAATCAGACTCAAACTCTGAGTCAGAGAATGGGGATGGGAATGAGAATGAGCATGAGGATGAGGAGGGAGAGGAAGACTCTTGCTCCGAATCCGGAGAAGAAGGACAAGAACAAGAAGGAGAAGAAGAAGAGGAGGAAGAAGAGGAGGAGGAGCTGGAAGCGAGAGACTGCACATGAGAGTCGCTGCCGTTAGAAAGAAGGAGAAGGAAAAGTTGAAGGCTTCGCTGTCGGGCTACACCATCTTGATTCCTAAGAAACATGCTACTATTGCCCAGAACCACTTCTCTTGCCAGATCCAGTTTGCTTGTTTGTTCGTTAGTCTGTGTGGTCCGAATTTCTACAACTAGTAACAACTCTGTTAATTTGCACCCCTGTTTTATTATTTATCTACTATATACTATCTCGTTCCAGATATGCCTATGCACATATGTATCTTCATTATGTTCTTCTTAGTGTGTCTATGGCCGTTTCTCTCTTAGGTAAAGTTTGCATCCAATGCAATTGATACATGCTTCCACATTCCTTTGCAACGTCATGTAACAGTTTGCTTCCTTCCGAAAATTTTGTTATTCTGACTTTCCATTCACCGAAGAATTCACTTATGTGGTGAATCGAGTTTTTGCTTCAATTTAATAGAAAATTATGTTCTACATAATGAGATAGTTTGTTTCAAAAGCATCTCTATCTTGTTTCCATCAATTTGAAAATTACTTCCAACCCAATTTCAATTTGCTTCCATCAAAGATAAAAGCAATACTTCTTTAAGAAACATAATTGTCTTGCTTCCATCCACTAGAGAAATGCTTCCAGCGATATAGTAATTTACTCCCATAGAGAAATATTTCCACTGCCACTATTACAAATTTGGGATTTGTTTGAAAATAAAAAAATGCTATTGCTTTCTTCATGACTTATACATATTTCTTTGACTATAAGATTATGCAACTCCTGAATACCAGAGGAATGCCTTGTGTGCTATCAAACGTCACAACGTAACTGGGTGATTATAAAGATGGTCTACAGGTATCTCCGATGGTGTTTTGTTGGGTTGGCATAGATCAAGATTAGGATTTGTCGCTCCGAGTATCCACTACTAGGGAAAACCTTATACACAGAATCTTAGGAGCATAGCGAGCTTCAGAAAACCGCGCTACTAATAGCCCAGTAGCAGTAGCGCTCTAAGTGAAACGAGCGCTACTACTACAATTGCCACGGCGTTGCCTCCAAGCTAGATATAGTAGTATCACCCTTATCCTGGACGCGCTACTGCTAAAGTACTTAGTAGCAGCATTTTTCTTCAAAACTCGCTGCTGCTAAGTATCATCCCCTCTTGCAACTAATTAAGTTTAGTCCCATACTGCTAAGCGAACAAGGTATTTACCACCTTAAATATGTTAGTTCTCAAACTATCTCGAGCACTTGGTCTTCATTGAACTATATGTGTAGGATTTGTGGCTGCAATATGAATCTTCACCTGTGCCTATACAGGTATGGTGAGGATTCGTGTTGACTATTTAGATTCTACACAAAAAGATCAATGATGACCAATGTATATTTTTGATGTTTTTACATGCTTAGACTTAGCAGTAGCGTTTTTTCAGGACAAAGCGCTACTGATATTGGGCTTAGCAGTAGCGCGCTCCCTGTACCCGCGCTACTGCTACAGCAAAACAAAACACGCGGCCCGGCCCCCTGCACGCTCATCTCTCAATCGTCCCCCTCCGCCCGACGCCGACAACTGCGGTTAGGGTTTCTCCTCCGCTACCGTTGCCGCAGGTAATGCTCCTCCCCCTCTCGCCGCCCCTCTGCTGCTCCTTCACCTCTCGCCGCCCGCGAGCTCTGGCCGGTCGCCTTTGGCCGACCGCCCTCGATCCCCTCGCTGGCCGCTGTCGTCGCCCCCTCTCGTAGGAAAGTCACCGACCTTCCCCTCGTTAGCACCCCCGACCGAGGTCACCATGCCATCCCCCCTCCTCGACAACACCCCCCGAGGGATGCCCTACCTAGATGCTGCGAGGGCTTACGGATTTCATATGGATAACTAGATGCTTTTGTTTTTCTGTAATAAGTTATTTTTTGCAAAATGTAGGTGCCAATTTAGTTGAAATGCTTTGGTAGGTGGTACCGTGATCTGCTAGATATTGGTTTTGATACAAGTATTTAGTTTGCAAGTGCTAAGTTAATCCCAATTAAATTTGCCACTTGTTTTTTAATCAGTTATCTTAGGCAATAGGGGCCAAATTAGATGAAATGTGTCTTGGTAGGTGGTACCTTGATTTGGTAGATAACTTATTAAAGATCTTAGGATTATACCTTTGGTAGGGGCCAAATAGTTTTTTTCCGCAATAGGTGCCACTGAAATGCTTTCGTAGGTGATACCTTGTCATCTTATATGTTACTAGATCTTAGGATTATAATTGTCCATCAAATTGCTTCTCGCGGAAGAATTTCTTCAACTAGAGATATTCTAGAAGGTGTTAGTAAGCTAATTGAGAACTTGTTGGCTGTGAGTCTTGTTGGCTGATTTGGCATTTGCCTGCTAGCTATTGGTTCTATTATAGAAGGTGTTGGTAATTTAATTGAGAGCTTGTTGTTTACTTTTTGGGATTGGGTTCCACTATGAAAATATAACTGAAGAAGAACCAAAAATATCACATGCTACTGTTTTTCTTTCCTGTGAAGTGGATCGTTAACCCTTTGCTCATATTGCTTTAGGAAAATGGCGCCACCACCACCACAACCATGTCAACTGTGCAAGTCAAGGTGCGCCAGCAGCCTTGCAACTGGCAAGCTGTTCGGCATCTACTTCCAGCCGAGTTTTCGTCCTGCGGTGGTAAGAAATTATATGAAATGTAACAACTATTTTATTTTTAGTGTTTGCATTACTGGATTGTGTCATTTTGCTTTTTTACATAGATCGTCCCATGCAATGTGAGGTTGCAATTCAACAAGCTAATAGGAGACGCTGTGACATTTGAGGCTCCTGGGGGCCGTACACTATGGAGGTAGAGAAAGGACACAATATGTCGCAGATTGGAGGAGATTGATGGGCCCGTTTCCTCGCCCGCATGCGTCTTACTGGTGGTGAGTTGATCAACTTCTCCTTCAGAGCAGAAAGACCCAAGCTGGCTGTCATTTATATCAACCTGGTGGAAGATGATGAAGATGACGAAGATGATGAAGATAATGAGGACCCACTCGATGAAGATGGTGAGGACCCACTTCATGAAGCCATCATAGCTCAAAGAATGAGGATGAGCGAGGAGGAGGTGTGCAACCTATGGGACATAATTCCGCCACGTGATGACTTTGTCGGGGTGCCATTCGTAACCCGCCTGACAAGTACCATGGTCGATCGGCATGATATGGTATGTTATACTTACAAATGCAAAATACCGATGATATGCTTAGTGTAGAGTCCAATGATATGTTGTGTGGAATCTAGTCGAAGATATGCTTTAGTGTAGACTCCAATCACATGCTTATTAGTGTAGAATCCAAGGAACTATTAATAGTGTAGATAATCCATATATACTTATTAGTAGAATTCATGCTTAGTACAAATGTGTAGTACTGTGTCTTTTGATAGTGTAGAAATCTATACTTAATAAAAATATATTTGCAAAAGTATGTGTGAGTCTATTTATTAATTGATATGTTTTTCTTATTCAGAAATTGCCAAAGAGCCTATCTGTGAGTTGTAGTATCGAGCCTGATGAAGAAGGCTCAGCTGGACTACGCCTTACCGCAAGGGGCTCCGTCGCCACCTGTACTTACTGCATGGACACACACAGTCACACACACTTAAACTCGGTTGGGTGGAAGAGATTCCTCCTTGGCAAGAATCTTCGTGTTGGACAGGCCATCCTAATTACTATCAGGAACACCCACCGCCCAGGCTTGCGGATGATGATCGTCGTCGATATCATCTAGAACTACATATGTGTGTGTGGCTATATCATCTAGAACTACATATGATGATCGTCGTCGATATCATCTAGAACTACATATGATGATCGTCGTCGATATCACCTTGTACTGCTTGAGGATGCATGTTGACTATATATGAAATTGTTATCTAGTACTCCCTCCGTTCCAAATTACTCGTCATGGTTTTAGTTCAAATTTTAACTAAAACCACGACGAGTAATTTGGAACTGAGGGAATACTACCCAATACCTATAATGCTTTATGAAATTGATATCTAGTAGTACCTAGTATTTGGAAATTGCAGTTTATTGAAACTGAAACGGGGTAGGAAGCGGGGGGAAATGATGAAAGATATAGCAGTAGTGCGGGGCCAAGAAAGCGCTATGTAATATTGTATACTTAGTTTAAAATAAGTATAAAATTTTAGTATAAAAACAATTATTTTACCTTGCCCAGGCCCAAAAATGGTATTTGACCGGCTATGGGCGGGGAGAGGAGAGAGAATGGGTAGACGTCGTGTTTTATACCGGCATGGATGTGGGGGCCGCTTGTCCGAGTGATTTCTATCATCTCCGGCGGTAGGAGGCGTACGGGAGGTGAGGGGCCGCCCCACACGTTAGTGAGGGGGTCGAATGTCGTGGGACCCGTCCGGCGTCTGCGAAAAGTGTCGCGTTTGTTGTCGTTCTTCCCTTGTCCATTGTCGGGCTGATTGGGTTGACTTATTTAAGCCTTGTGTATCATCGGTGGAAGGCTTGGACAATTGGTGTGTGTGGAAGGCTTTGGTAAGAAGTAAGAAAGGGCTCTTGCTCTTGCTGTGGTAAATACCGGGAATTGATGACAAGATCTCGAAAGAGACAAATATCAAGATCCATTGTTCCCAAAATTAAGCCACAACGAAACTCTATGCATGATCATTTCCTTGGCAAAATTCCTTCACGTGACAATCAACGTTTCAACAAACAATGATTGAAACAAAGTGGTTAAAAGCCTTGAGGATGAGACATTCATGGGTATGTTAATGAGTACTCCAAAAACATGTTTTTCTCAACATACCTTTCACTCCCTAATTTAAGTTTTCATGCTCTTTCGTGCATTCCCAGCAAGTAAGTGTTAACTAGAGGAAATAGAATTAAGTGTTGCAAAGTTTCTTTATCTAGTAGAGCAAAAAACTTTGAGTTGATTATATTTTCTTCAATAACACACTTCCATAATAACCATGCCACCGCTATAACTATGCTAAGTTTTCAGGTCAAGAAGTAGAGGGCTATCTTTGCCTACCAATCGTGAGTGAACCAAAATCTTCTCGTTATTTCGATTTAAATAACTGAGTTCCTTACGATTCGGATTTCTCTTTATGTTGCATCAGGACGATCAAGTTCAAACTTGGAGGAGTTGATGATTGTTACTTTTACACTCCTCTACACTGAGTTTAAACAAATATATTTCATTAAAATAGAGAAATTCGCTCCGATATTGTCACTAATGGCTAATGAATGCATAGGATTCCAGGAATCCTCTCTTTATTTTTTTCACAAGAAATGGGCTATTTATGAACGAAATCAAGTCAGAACAAGGAATGGAGTAAAGGAGGAGATAGAAAAAATCAAGTGGAGGCGCACTAGGAGCTCCAGAGAAAAAGACGGGTTGCATGCGACCACGCCCGCTCGCACGAGCGATCGTATGGCATGGAAACCGATGTTTCTCATCCACCTGAACAAACTTTGTAAAGGGGTCGACGATAAAACGATAACATGACAACAGGGAGGAGCCTTAGAATAGAGTCATCTTCATCATCAACCCTAGCCACTACCATTTCCCATCACCACCTCCACCATAGTTCTTCCTCGTCTAGTCATACTTGTAAACATGTATCACACACGACATCCAATGTAAGACATATTATCAATCAATCTACCTTCATGATGTCCTATGATGTGTTCTTTCTGTGATCTAATATTTATGTGAGAGTAGTCTGGTAGGGTATGGGTTGAGGCAATATCCTTGCAACCCGATGTATTTGTTGGAGGAATCGATGGAAGTGCTTTGAATTAATGCCATGTATGTGTGAAATAAAATTGTTCAGTAGTTTTTGCTTGTCTCGTTCGCATTCTTCATACCTGTAGGTACCCAGGATCATGAAGAACGTGTTGGCAAATGTAGTTGAAGTTAAAAAAATCACCCTACGATCACCCAGGAACAATATGAAGATGCATTAACGGTTAGGATAATGATCCTTTACTCACTCCAAGTTGCAGCAGAAGTAGACGAGTCGGTGTAGATCATACTTGGAGTCCCTCGAACCGTAGATGAATGATCCCACGAACCGCCCATGACGATCCCTCGAACAGAAGAACGAAAGCACGACCTCTCTACTTGATTGCAAGCGTACGGTCTTCATGATCCGGCAGCTCTTTGCAGTCCAGAGCTAATCATCGCCGGAGAATTAGAGGGATGAGATTAGAACCACATTGGGCTTCTAATTATGAGGATTATAGGATCTATATCAAGCTCTAATTGATCAACTAGGACCAACTAGAACTAGAACTAGAACTAGAGAACTAGAGGAGGCTCCAAAACTTGGATGTCCAAATAGTGAAAAATCCTCTATTATACATATATAGGTTGGAGGGAGAGGGATGGGCACCACACAAGGAGGTAAGGAGCCCCTCCTTGGTGCACTGTCCTAGGGGAGGGAGGAGTCCCCCGCTAGTCCCATTCGGCCTTGCCACTTGGAAAAGTGGGCGCCTCCCCTACATGGGTCCTTGTCATCCTATTCTCCTTCCACCACCTCGCCTTTTTAGGCCTGTTGATATTAAATTAAATATAAAAGCCTCATAACAATTACTAGAGCCTTTTATACAAAATAATATCACCGGAAACATTTTCCACCTATATATTATTTATCAATAATACCTGGTATAGCCCGATAAACTTCAAAACCCTTTCAGCTCCTCTCGAAACTATTTCGAAAATTAATGAACAATTCCACAAATAAATCCTCGATACTCTCGTCCTACTAACACTCAATAGATTGTGATTACCTTAAGCTTGTGACCTTGTAGGTTTGGTAAAGCATATACATGAACGAAGCCCCTTCGATTACATGAATGACATTCGAGTGAGCCTTTCGTTATCATGTGATGTTCCCTTTGCTTCATGTTACTTTAAAAAATACGAGGTGAGATGTGTCGGTATCCTCTTGAGTCATACACATGCTCACTATACCGCTCTCCTTGTTTTCTGTTAAGTTCTGTTTTCTCATTGACATATTTCGGCATCCCTGTGACGTTGTCACATGTGTCTTGCCAGACGATCATGGTTGTCATCACACCGATAGGGCCCTAAAAATATCTCTCCGTCATCGGAGGAGCGAACTCCACTCTCGAGCTATTGAGTCCCTTGTCAAACTTCCCGATGAACCATTAAGTTGTCGTGATGATCACCGTCTTATAGATGACGTTTGAGCAACCCCAAAGCTCATCGTATGGTAAGAAGTGACTACAATACTCTCATGGCCTAAGGAACTAAAACACACCTTAACACTTCGTGTTATAACAATTGAGTTGTGACGATATCATCTCAAAGTTTAACAAATAAGTTTGAGTCTATTCAATATGATCGTTCTTCTAATGTCATACTCTCAATATTATTTTAGAACTATCATTACTCTTAAGGATGTCCTAGGATTCGGAAAACCAACACTTGAACCAGTCTTAGAGACGAGACTGGGAATCTTATTTTACTGGTTATCGTTCTACGTGTACATATGACTTTTCTACTAAATCGAATATTGCAGGATCATAGCATTCGTAGCATAGAATATAAAGTCTTAATTATGAACATGGAAATATAATAATACAATAATCTAGGGTATACTTCCAACAGACTCCCACTTGCACTAAAGTCAATAATCCAGTTGCATGTTTCTTTAACACCCAAGGTATCTGGTGTTTTCTCATGCTTTGCTCATGGTATAGTCTTCGACGTTGGGTGTGACACATTCAAAACCTTGTAATACTTGTATTTGTTATGTGTGGTCTTCAACTGTGTTTTAAATTCCCTTTTTCTTTGATCAATGTCACTATTATTCATAATGTAGTGTCATTGGTTTCATTGCACTTAGGATATATATGTGTGTGTGTGATTTCTTTAGAAATTCCTAATCAATTTCCTGTTGGTTCAACTCTAGTACAAAAACATATATAAATCCTTGTTTGGCCTCACTAAGTTGTGTGATCAACTGCATGGGATAATAGATGTTTTACTACCAGTCACAAGCTTTATGTTAGGCGCAGTACTCATACAGGAACTTATGAGCAAGAATTGCTCTATCAATCACCGTCTACATTAGATATATCTTCTGAAACAACCACATGCAATTCCTATTCTATGCTCATTGTGTGGGACTGTCACTATAACACGTACCCACACACGCGCAATGGGCCTATGGAGCGGTTTTTCTATTGGAATGATTTTTCGTCACTTTTCTTCCCTCTTTCATGTTCCCTTTCCTTTTTAATTTACTATTTATTTTTATCTCTTCGTACTATTCCTCTTCTTCCTTTATTATTGTTAAGGCTTTGTCACCACTATGTTAACTTTTTTCAAAATGCAGCTACTATTTTTAACACATGAACATTTATTAAGCATAAGAGACGAACTTTTGTTAAGCATAGAAGACAAACATCTTTTCGTATATATGAAAATTATTATTGCGGCATGAGAACAATTTTGCCCCATCGTTTTATGTTTGAAGTGATTTCTTTTTCTAACATCTATTATTTTTTCAGGATTAAAAAAAGCAAATATTTTCGTTGCAGCAAGGGAACATTTTGTTCATATATATTTTGTCACTAATATTTTACTGAAGCAAAGGAACATTTTCCGCATTTGTTTATGTCTGAACTGGTTTCAATACATTTTGTAAATACATTAGATAATTAAATAAAATCAGAAAAAAGTACAAGCTACTATTTTTGCGGGAAAAAAAGTACAAGCTACTGGGCCGGCTCATATAGGTGCACCGCAAGGCTATAATACGACTATTCGGCTGAAAACCCTATTCGAGGTAGTGCGTCATTTCGTGGGCCGGGCCTTGGAGGTCGAGAAGCTGGCAGCCTGGTCCCGACTGGAACTCAATGGATTCTGCTTCCGATTCCGACAGCAACGGAGAATCCGACTGCGCCAGGGTTCCTCTCCTCCCTCCTCTTTAAATCTGGAGGCGGCGAGATCCAGGCTGAAGAACAAGCCTCAAACCCACAACCCACGTCGAATCGAGGCGAAGCTGACGTACAAATCCACCCGTGATGGCCCAAGTTAATTCCACCACAGAGCACGTCGACTTGGAGAGCAACTCCAAGGAGCTGACCATGGCTGCCTCTGCAGGCGACGCACAAGGTCACTCAACCACCCATCTTGACGCCCTGGCGCTGTCCTTGGAGCAGGAAGAAGAAGAAGAAGAGTTGGAGGCGGAGGAGTTTATATCTTTAATGGAAGGTAGAGCAGCCGCGGAGGCGGCAGCCCTCGACGAGTTAATAGCCGGAAAGAAGAGCAAGGCTGGTGATGCTAAACGCAAAGTTCGGATGGCGGACGGGGACGTCAACTTCATCCTGTCACTCAAAAGGGTAGTGCTCGGCGGCATGGAGTACCTGGACAGCATCAGCCACCATTACACTCCAAAGCGGATGGAGGAGAAGTGGCGGCTGCACGAAGAGGCAGTGGTCATGTGCCGCGAGATTGACGATGAGATAGAGGCACGCCAGGCCCAGATCATCAAAGATTTGAGCGACAAGGGCTACGCCGAGGCTGACGAGGACCGTTTCTGCTCCGGTGCAATCCCCCCGGGCTGAACACGGGGTGGAAAAACACATCGACGGCTAGGATGAACCAAAAACGGTTCATAACGAGGGGCACGATCGTCTTTGTTGCCCCCGCGTATAGCCGTCGAGGAGCCCTGGGAGGCCCGTACGGGCCCGGTTAGATCGTATGCCCGGCCGTATACGTATGCCCGTCCGTATACGTATTTGTTTGTATACCTCGGCCTTTCGTGCACGCGTTAAGCCGCCCGCGCGTGGGGCAGCACGTGTCACGGGTAGTTGCCAAAACTATCCCATCATATAAATGTGGACGGCAACCACCTCCGGCCGCATCGCCCACCATTTCCCCCCGCCGCATTGTCTCCCTCTCTCCACTCTCCACTCCCCACTCCCTCTCCTCTCCAACCTCCTCGTCTCCCTCACCGCATCCTCTCCATCGCAATGGCGGACGCAGGAGGTGAGCGCCCCGATTGGGGCGCAGATCTAGTGGAGCAGGCGCGGCAGATCGCTGCGGGCACCTTTGTGAGGGGGCGTGCCGACGTCCAGCGCGGTGCTCCCTCCGCTGGATATCTGGAGAAGGCGGGGGCGGGCGGCAGCGGCGCGGTCCAGCCAGATGCGCCCGCTCTGGCCAACTTCGGCGAGGTGCAGAAGGTGGAGGCGGGCTCTGGCGAGGCGCAGAAGGTGGGGGCGGGCTCTGGCGAGGCGCACGAGGTGGAGAAGGTGGAGAAGGTGGAGGCCGGCTCCGGCGAGGAGGAAGCGGAGCAGAAGGTATCTGCGGCTAACATTTAGTTGGTAGGTTTTAGATTGTAGGGTTTGTGGCCAGAGCTTTGTTTGGTTAGATTTGTTGGAGGTAGGGTTTTCTCTGCATTAGGGTTTTTCTGTATTTGATTCGTGCAAGAATGATGGACCACATATGATTATTAGATTAGGTTAGAAGTAGCCAGATTGAGGGATGGGGTTTTTTTCAGATGCTTGTTAGATTAGTAGTGGAATTTTTGCAATTCTTTAGGTGTTTGGAGTCAAATATATACTTCTGTATTGGTTTGGGTTGGTGCCTGCTTTAGTTCTTTGGCTTGATGATTAATTAAATGGATGCTTAGTTCTAGGGATTATGGCTGTCATAGTTGCAATTCTTAGATGCTTGATTGATGCATGTTGTCATAGTTGCAGTTATTTGATGCTTGATTGATGCCTGTCAGGCAGAGGCTATGAGATGGGTTGTGCATGGCCTTGTGTTTTTGGAAATTGTCTACATGAGGTGATTAGATGGTGCATTAGTTTGGTTGTAAATACAGTGAAGGATGTGCTCATGTACTGGGTGTTGTCATGTTAATCAAAAAGAGCTTCTCAAGGGCTGGATTTTTTTGTGCTGGATTGGGGCTTCTGAAGGAGAGGGGAAGCGTGGTCGAGGGGAAGGGGCAGTCTATGCTTATTTACTTTGGGTTAGTAGTGGAATTTTGTCGTTGCTCCAGAGATATTGACAGCATTGAACATCCTCTGCAATGCCGTTGCTTCAGAGATAAAAGCATCTTGGGGTTTTTTCAGATGCTTATTAGATTAGTAGTTGAATTTTTCTTGTTAGAATTTAATTAGTATGAGGATGAATACCTTATTTAAGGGGGAATTTAAGGTCAGATAGATGTCATATGATTATTAGATCTGTAGTTCAATGTTGCTGACATTTATGATTATTTGATTTGGTCTGTGGTTCAATGATACTGGATGGATACATATTTGATTTGGAATGCATTAATTAAGATGTGCCAATGAATTGATTTACATTATACAAGATTCATCTATAGTATAATTTGTTGTTGTTTAGGTAAGTAATGAAATTTTAGATGTTTGTTGGAGATGTATGCATTTATAGTTGAAGTTGTACCTAATTAACTACTGCATTATGTTAATATGTGTAGGAGCTTTGCTGCATTATCCCAAAAACAGTAATTTGTGCATATTAAAATTTGTAGTTGGCTTCTGTAATTAGCATATACTATATGTAAAGTGTGAAGTAAACATTCCAAGGCAGGATCCTAGCAACAAAATATACTATATGTTTCCATTAAGTAGTGTGTGTGTGGGGGGGGGGGAATTCCCTCAAAAGAAAAGTGTTGGTTTAATCCAGGGAATGTCAAGAATCTAGCTTGCATTTTCATTAGCATTTATGAAGGACATCATTTGTTTGTTGATTGATTGCTTAGATTCTGTATTTATAAGGAAAGCATTTGGTCACTTGCAACATACCAATGTGGTTCACATTCACAATTTTGTTTGTAATGACATTCTGTGAACTGCAATTCAATTCATTGTAATTGATGTGCTTGTTTGACAATATAGCAGGAGGAGGAGGATCTTCTGGGCAACAAGAGGAAGTGGGACAAGACTGGGTTCTACCCATATGAGTCTGATGAAGATGAGCCATACGAGGTAAGCCCTAGTTGAAATGTTATTTCTGCATTGAGTTAGTATTATGTGTTTATAGTTTTTGAATGCATAATGTATTAATGTCAGTCATTAATGTGTGCAGTATGAATCTGGAGATGATGTGGTCGAGGGGAACGTCGAGTCCTTTGAAGAGAAGGAGGTGTTGAAGATCAGGGCCCAAGGACCTGCTATGTACTACAACTGGAGGAATGAAAAGTACCGGTGCCCCTACTGCAGCAAGCCCAAGCCCAGGTCTGGGTTATTGGAGCATCTGATGGAACATTGCCGGGCCACATCGATCTCCAGTCATGACTACAGGATCATTGGTCAGCATTCTGCCCTCCTGAAGGTCCTGATAAACCCTAACCTCTAATCATACATCATGCTGATCATCGGAAGCTGGAAGCCGTACTCATCATCAGTATATTTGATTATGTTTTACTTTTGGAAAGCTGCATCTGGGTCTGAACTGCTAGAAAACTTGCTATATTAATGTAATGTAATGTAATGTATTGTGTGGTTGAACTGGATCTGTTGTGAACTGCCTGCTACCTATTAGAATGCTATCTATATATGTGTGGCCTTATCTTTATTGGTGGTGAATGCTTCCTTCATGTTTAGTTGTTGTTTCGATGGTGCAATGATCACAAATGGTGCTTCAGTGTTGCTTGAGACATGCTGCAACACTTGTCTATGCTGTGGGCAAGTGCAACATGCTGTGCCCATGTGCCAATTATACCAAATATTGAATGTGGCAATGTTTGAAAATGGCTGTCATGAATTATAGTACATGGGGTTTAGTAAAGTTATGATAATTGTTCATCCTCACACATTCCATCAACGCATAATTTGAATAAGCAAAAAAGATCAAATGTTCCATCATTTGAACCTATGTTGCAATTAGAGAGCAAATATTCCATCATCAAAGTGTGAAGGAACTAAATGTAAATTTAGAAGAGTAATGTAATACTAGTTAAAAATAATGTGTGCAAAAAAAGTAATTTGAAATAAGATCTACTTTATTTTGTAATAAAGTTATATTACCCTACTTATTAGAATTTTGAAAATGTCACTTATTTACAAGCAAAGAAAATATAAATATTCAAAAAGATGTGTTTGATAAAAATACCTTTTGAATTTTTGGTATGTTATTATTTGAGGGGTCATGTAATTTTTATGTTATTTTTGGAGTGCTCAGGTAATTTTTATGTAAAGTGAAGGAAAAGGAAAAGAATAAACAAAAGGAAAAGCATGGGCCATCCTAGCCATCTTGGAAACCTAGCTTTATAAATAAAAAATTCAAAAAAAATAAGAGGGCATTAAAAAAGTAAACAAATATAAGAGGGCATTATAAATTCAAATAATTTCAAAAATATAGAAAGAATATTTTACAATGCCCCCCTGAGGTATAGACCGATGTTTTGACCAGTCAGTCTAGAGGGCATTATAAATTAATAAAAAATTCAAAAAAATATATAAAACCTTTGGAACCCACCTTTGTTTGTTCAATAGATCATGTGTGCCAAAGTTGAGGTCATTTGGAGGTGGTCGAAAAAATGACCGCATTCCGGAGGGGCCATTTGGTCTAACTTAAGCTAGTTTTTAAAAAAATGTGATTTTTCCCACCACCTCTAAATCACACAAACTTTCTGAGACATGGTGACCCACATGTGCCAATCATGTCTATGAAAGAAAATTTGGAAAAAGAATATTTTACAATGCCCCCCTGAGGTATAGACAGATGTTTTGACCAGTCAGTCTAGAGGGCATTATAAATTAATAAAAAATTCAAAAAAATATAAAACCTTTGGAACCCACCTTTGTTTGTGCAATAGATCATGTGTGCCAAAGTTGAGGTCATTTGGAGGTGGTCGAAAAAATGACCGCATTCTGGAGGGGCCATTTGGTCTAACTTAAGCCAGTTTTTGAAAAAATGTGATTTTTCCCACCACCTCCAAATCACACAAACTTTCTTCAACATGGTGACCCACATGTGCCAATCATGGCTATGAAAGAAAATTTGGAAAAAGAATATTTGACAATGCCCCCATAAGGTATAGACTGATGTTTTGACCAGTCAGTCTAGAGGGCATTATAAATAAATAAAAAATTCAAAAAAGGTATAAAACCTTTGGAACCCACCTTTTTTGTGCAATAGATCATGTGTGCCAAAGTTGAGGTCATTTGGAGGTGGTCGAAAAAATGACCGCATTCCGGAGGGGCCATTTGGTCTAACTGAAGCCAGTTTTTGAAAAATGTGATTTTTCCCACCACCTCCATATCACACAAACTTTCTTGACATGGTGACCCACATGTGCCAATCATGGCTATGAAATAAAATTTGGAAAAAGAATATTTTACAATGCCGCCCTGAGGTATAGACTGATGTTTTGACCAGTCAGTCTAGAGGACATTATAAATTAATAAAAAATTCAAAAAAATATAAAACCTTTGGAACCCACCTTTGTTTGTGCAATAGATCATGTGTGCCAAAGTTGAGGTCATTTGGAGGTGGTCGAAAAAATGACCGCATTCCGGAGGGGGCATTTGGTCTAACTTAAGCCAGTTTTTGAAAAAATGCGATTTTTCCCACCACCTCCAAATCACACAAACTTTATTGAACATGGTGACCCACATGTGCCAATCATGGCTATGAAAGAAAATTTGGAAAAAGAAAATTTTACAATGCCCCCCTCAGGTATAGACCGATGTTTTGACTAGTCAGTCTAGAAGGCATTATAAATTAATAAAAAAAAACAATTTCAAATTTTTTTATTAGATGACTTGAAGGTCAAAACATTAACTTGTCATATATGCAAAAAATATGTGTATTGAACGCAAGTGAGCTTGTGTATATTTTAGTGTGTGATTTCAAGATCAAATCAATACACAATGGCAATATGCCAAAAAAAATTGCCCACCTACTAGAGCAGAAGAATTCATACTCCATGGCCTGCATACGACTAGGAACCCTGCTGTCCATGGGCCAGGATGCAGGCCCGTGGTGCAGAATATCTCTGCTGCTAGTAGGCCCCACGGAGCAGAGGGGGCAAGAGTTAGGTAATGTACTGCCTGGAATTGATAGGAGCTTGGGAGGGGAATCGCAGCAGGGTATATAAACCGGTGCGGCGCTCTCTCGCTTGGCGAGGTGCGACTAAACTCCCACCACCCAACGACTATGCGCTGCGATGTGCCCTGCGCGGCTCCGCCTTGGGCCCAATTCGGGCGGGCTGGCCCAGGGCAGCCTTACTCCGCTCGTTGATACGTTTTATATTTTCTTTGTTTCTTTTCTTGTTTATATTTTTAATATTTAAAATCAAGTCTCTTTTTTTCTATATTATTTCTAACAGTGTTTACTAAAATTTAAAAAATATGCCAAATTCTGTTGTGTTTTATTTCATTTGTTCGTACTCTTTTGTATATTGATAATATTTACGAAATATGAACTAAAATGTTGTGTTTTAATTCAATTCTTCATTAAAATATTTCTTATCTTTATTATTTTTTAAATATTTTTAGTTTGTAAGATAAAATGTTCTGTTTTATTTCGCTTCTTCATTGTAATATTTGTTCTCTTCTTGATATTTGAAATATTTCCAAAATGTAAGATAATATGTTGTCTTTTATTGCACTTATTCATTCAAATTATTTCTTATGTTTTCTATATTCTCCTCTTTTCTTTGTTCTGACAGTTATAAATTTAAATAATGTATGATATATTGTTCTCTCATATTTCACTTTTCATGGTTGTCTTTCCTAATTATAAATTTTATTTTTTGTTTCATACTTGAAATATTATTAAATAAAATATAGTTGGGACAATCGCATGTATGCCTCCACTTGCACCATGTACTACAAGCAGGTTTTTCTTCTCGGTCTCACCAATTGATACCAAACTTTTATGCACACCCTACGATGACCATAGAAAGCATGCCTGGCAACTACCGTTCATTTCCGACACTCTATGCATCTTGTAGGCGTTTTGCGGTGATAAAACCCTAGAACACTGCCGCGGCGTGACGCAACGTGTGTTTTGTGTCCGAACTCGTGCACACCTTGCCTGGGGGGGGGGGCACATTGGCCATGCTCACATGCTCCCAAAAGTTGGGGTCATCTCATGCATGCCCCCGCATGCACCATGTACAAGCCGGACCATTCGGGTCTGCCGGAGGGCAAGTTTGGAAGAGATTTTCCTTGACGGTCCCACCAAAAGATCACAAACTTTTTGCACACCGTACCATGACCATGGCATGCATGTGGTACACCACGGCCTCATTTTTGTTGAAATCCAATTAATATCCATGTGTATTACATGTAAGTGAGCATGTGTAAAATTTATTAGATGACTTGAAGGTCAAAACATGAACTTGTCATGTATGCACAAAAAAATTGATTGAATGCAAGTGAGCATGTGTATAATTTAGTGTGTGATTTGAAGATCAACAGACATGGCAATATGCCAAAAAAAGTGCCCACCTACCAGAGCAGGAGAATTCATACTCCACGGCCTGCATACGACTAGGAACCCTGCGGTGCATGGGCCAGGATGCAGGCCCGCAGTGCAGAATATCTCTGCTGCTAGTAGGCCCCACGGGGCAGAGGGGACGAGAGTTAGGCAATGTACTGCCTGCAATTGATAGGAGCTTGGGAGGGGAGTCGCAGCCAAGTATATAAACCGGTGCGGCGCTCCCTCGCTTGGCGAGGTGGGACTAAACTCCCACCACCCAACGGCTGTGCGCTGCGATGTGCCCTGCGTGGCTCCGCCTTGGGCCCAATTCGGGCGGGCTGGCCCAGGGCAGCCTTACCCGCGCGCTGATATGTTTTATATTTTCTTTGTTTCTTTTCTTGTTTATATTTCTAATATTTAAAATCAAATCTCTTTTTTCTATATTATTTCTAAAAGTGTTTACTAAAATTTAAAAAATAAGCCAAATTCTGTTGTGTTTTATTTCATTTGTTCATTCTCTTTTGTATATTGATAATATTTACGAAATATAAACTAAAATGGTGTGTTTTATTTTAATTGTTAATTCTAATATTTCTTATCTTTACTATTTTTGAAATATTTTTAATTTGTAAGATAAAATGTTTTGTTTTATTTCACTTCTTCATTCTAATATTTGTTCTCTTCTTTATATTCGAAATATTTCCAAAATGTAAGATAATATGTTATGTTCTATTGCACTTCTTCATTATTTCAATTCTTCATTACAAATTATAAATTTTATTTTCTGTTTGATACTTCAAATATTATTAAATCAAATGTAGTTGGGACAGTCGCATGCATACCTCCACATGCACCATGTACTAGGAGCAGGTTTATCTTCTCGGTCTCACCAATTCAGACCAAACTGTATGCACACCCTAGGATGCACCATGTACTAGGAGTATCGTTCATTTCCAAAACTCGATGCATTTTCTAGGGTTTTTCCGGCGACAAAACCCTACAACACTGCCCCCACGTGACGCAACGTGTGTTTTGTGTTCGAACTTGTGCACACCTTGCCTGGGTGGGGGGGCACATTGGCCATGCTCACATGCTCCCAAAAGTTGGGGTCATC
The DNA here is from genome assembly GCF_003073215.2 of Triticum urartu. Lineage (NCBI taxonomy): Eukaryota > Viridiplantae > Streptophyta > Magnoliopsida > Poales > Poaceae > Triticum > Triticum urartu. The sequence continues at coordinate 150,797,555 of NC_053028.1, read as the reverse complement.
TCATGCATGCCCCCACATGCACTATCTAATAGCAGGACCATTCGGGTCTGCCGGAGATCAGGTCTGAAATTGGTTTTCCTTGACGGTCCCACCAAATGGTCCCAAACTTCATGCATACCCTATGATGACCATGGCATGCATGCGTGACAAGTATCGTTCATTTGGGACACTTGATGCATTTTCTAGGGTTTTCCGGCGACAAAACCCTACAACACTACCCCCACGTGACGCAACGTGCGTTTTGTGTCCGAATTCGTGCACACCTTGCCTGGGGGACCACATTGGCCAAGCCCACAAGCTCCCAAAAGTTGGGGTCATCTCATGCATGCTTCCACATGCACCATGTACAAGCAGGACCATTCGGGTCTGCCGGAGGTCAGGTCTGAAATTGGTTTTCCTTGACGGTCCCACCAAATGATCCCAAACTACATGCATACCCTACGATGACCATGGCTTGCATGCATGACAAGTATCGTTCATTTGCGACACTCGATGCAATTTCTAGGGTTTTCTGGCGACAAAACCCTACAACACTGCCCCCACGTGATGCAACATGCATTTTGTGTCTGAATTCGTGCACACCTTGCCTGGGGGACCACATTGGCCAAGCCCACATGCTCCCAAAAGTTGGGGTCATCTCATGCATGCTTCCACATGCACCATGTACAAGCAGGACCATTCGGGTTTGCCGGAGGGCAGGTCTAAAAGTGGTTTATGCGTAACCTACGATCTCATGAAATGATCCCAAACTTAATCCGTATCCTACGATGACCACGGCATGCATGCATGACAAGTATCGTTCATTTCCGACACTCGATGCATGTATAATATTGTAGAAATGATAGAGATACTATAAATATTATTGAACATATACAAGTATACAATAACTAATACGTGTCACAAAGAGTTTTTTTTAGGGATGAACCAATGATATTTATTTTGAGGGAAGAAACAATGCAGGTAGGTGGGCCGTCCCAGACCGCGCATAAGTGTCGGATCCATATTGTGGAGCCCATAACGCTGCGCTTTCCATGCATGTCGATCACACGCACGTCGATCACGGGAGTAGTTGCCGTTCTGTTACACAATTCTGGGATCGTGCTAATCCATATGTTCCTAATCCCTATGATTGAGGAGCACGTTCAGCCTCGCTTCAATGGAGGAAAATATAGATCGCAAGATTGGCCACAGGGAAGTTACGACGACCTAGGCGTCGACCTCGTATATAATCTCCTCCTCCTCGCACATGTCGTCGACTAGATCGACTCCTGCCGGCGAGGCATCGACAGCTCCGTCCGCCGCATCCCACACGCCACAAAAACCCCGAGAAGATCAAGGTCGTCCGCACGTGCAGGCCGACCTCGACGAACTACGTCGAGAACGCATCGCCGACTTCTTTCATCTTCGTCGACCGATCAAGTAAATTGTCCTCCTTCCCTCGCGCCTTCATAGCAAGCTACTTCCTCCGTCTCGTTGCTTTGATGGACTTAGGTTTACCACATATTTTCAACTAGTATGAACTCGACTAGATGCGTTCTGACCACATGGCGTAGATGAAAACATTCTTTGGTTCTTTCATAGCATGGTAGAATAAGATGTTGTTTCTCGAGAAGCATGATGCAATACATTTTTTGTCACAAGATCCAATTATATTTTTTGTCACACGATCCAATTATATTGTTGTGCACATAGAACATTAAAGAGTTATTAACATTAGATGTTGATGAACCTCAAATAGGTACCATTGCTATAGACTCTAGTTTATTTATAGCTGAACAATTTGTCACCCTGTTAGTGAGACAACTAGACGAATAAGTAACAGTTTACCATATTAAATTTATTGATTTTATAATTTATATGATACTCAAAGAACTTGATCAGATGCAAGTAAATTCAATTACCAATTGTAGTTAATTTTTTTATTGCCTCATGTCAGCACACAGTTGGTTGCATGTTGCAGTATACATGGTGATAGTATTGTATTTCCATTAGTGTTATTTTTGCATTAGTGTTAGCTACTGCCAGAAAGTTTTATATTTTTGCATGCCTATTGTTATTTTTGCTTTAGTGTTAGCTAATGTCACGAAGTTATATATTTTCTTTCAACAGGATGGACGACCTGAATGGAGAAATAGTATGCGCAGTTGAGAAATGGTGCAAGCTTGTTGCAGATCTATCGAGCGGTCAACGCGCTAGAGTGGCTGATACATCATTGCGCAGCATGCTGCAAATACCATCTATTAAGATGCGTACCCTGCTGATTAGGTATATGATTGAGAATTTTCAGGCCAGCACGGGCAGATTCATTATACAAGAGCAGGTTGGGGAGGTGACTCTCGGTGCGGTCGACGTCGAGTGCATCTTTAACTTCGGGAACCAAGGACTGTCCGCTTCGGACATTCTGACTGAAGAAGGCAAGGACATGAAGGAGCGGGTGCCGCCACAATTTCTCAGTAAGACATCAGAAAACATAGTGATAGATAATCTCATTGAGGACATAACTAAAAGTAAAGCCACCGACGACGATTTCCTTCGCAAAGTAGTGCTGGTCCTGTTAGGAACAATTATTGCTCCCATGTCGAGCAAGATTGTGCCAAAGTAGTACTACGCTTTGGTCTACGATGTGAAACGTATTTCAAAGATTAACTGGAATGCCTTCACCATGCGTGTTCTCCTTGATTGCCTTCGCATAGTGAAGAAAGGCAAACACCTCCGCCAATGGCCGAAAGGCAATTTGGCTCTCTTGCAGGTACACATATCAGACCTGTTGCATAATGTCAATTATCATATCATTGCAAATTTTATGTGATGTATTTTACTAACTCTAAATCCTTATTTTTTTGTAGTACTTGTACTGGGAGAAGGTGCAACCGGTCGAAGGCGAATGCGCCTATAATCCCAACTTGTCCATACAACCTCTTATGAGGAACTGGACAGAAGGTGCAGCCACTAGGAGAGATAGGTTTGACTATGATAATGGGCACGGCCGTGGTAACGTAAGGGTAAGTCATTGTGTTTCGTCTTTCTTAAATGTTTTGTAACTTAATACTATTTATTTTTTATTCATCACATGTACTTCAATATCGCATGCAGATCGAAAATAATATCACCCAGGAGTATAGGGCTCAGGAGCCCAACATCCCAAATAATGCGCCTACCATGAAGCCAAAAACCAAGCCTGCAACTGGAAACGCAAAGAAGTCGACGACAGCCGCATTGTCGGAAGATTTGATGGAGCTTCTAATGAAGCGGTGCATGGACTTCATACACACCGAGATGAGGCAAATCCCTGATCAAGTTGCTGAGGTATCACACCCAAACTTTATAGTTTACAGTATGTTTGCCGTTTTAAACCATCCTACCATTACTAAGTTTATATTTGTATTGCAGAGGTTGTTGGAGAAGTTGAACAAAGAAGGTGTCATGTACAAGCCGGCTGCTGCCGTGCCATCCTCGGAGAATGATCCGGACGAAGTGGATTCGTTCGAGAATGGTCCATATGAAAAGAAGGAATTCGTGTACAAGGAAGACATGGACAGTGATGGAGAGTCGATCATTGACATGACGCACCCTGATATAGTGCTTCCCGACCATAAAAGCGTACCTGAGGTACTATGTATTTATCTTTCTGTCTATAATTTTCTCGTTTAATTTTTTTCGTCCAGAAATGTTCACACGATTTAGTTTGCAAAACAGAAAACCCCACCGAAGCTGAATGGGCACAAAGAAGCTTCACCTGTTAAGCGTAATGATGTATGTGGGGGTACATCGGAAAACCCTTGGGTGGTTGGTACTTCTACTCTAGCACCTTCATCGGACAGAGACATTTGTCCATCTTCTGTCAGCAAGTTCATGGCTAAGGCGAATGGAAAAAAGGGTGCAACAATCGATAAGGATGAGGAGGTTATGTTTGGTAAGCGGAAGCGGACCGTTCCCAAGAAATTTGAATCCCCCTACGCACTTGACCAGCCGGGCAGGCGTACCAGCCGTGGTCAGAGAACCTCTGGTACTAGTACTGCTACTAGAGGTATCGTAACTAACATTCTTAATTTTTTTATTTACTACCAATGCATATGATCACCATTGTTGACGTTCATATTATTTCATGCAGCTCTATTTTCGAACAATAATGTGCTGGAGGTTGTGGCAGATGAGTTGACGCCGGAAATAATTGATGCAGCTGTTTCATTTGTCGAGTTAGCTGCTAGCACTGAGAAGAACAAGAACAAAAAAAATTACTACAGTGAAGGCCGTGGCATAACTCTGACTTCCGAAAGGATTCTACCGGTACTAGCTCATAGATGGCTGCGGACGATGTAAGTACTACTTGCATGTCCTGTTTTTAAAATGCTCAAAAATCTATGTCTCAACTCTCAACATGTAATGTGCTGATATTCTATGCAGGTTATTGATGCTTATATGGGACATTTGGAGCTGCGTGTTGGTCATGATCGTTACCTCTGTCCAGCGTGGAGGTCCAAATTCCTTGTAGATCGTGCTATCGCACATGACGATCCATTGCCATCGAGCTGCAACATGGATAGTGCTCTGACCAAAGCTGGGGCAGTTAATAGAGTCACGAAAGAGTATACTGTGCCTGATAAGGTATGTAATGTTTGTGATTCATCACTACATGATAGTTCATCAAGTATTTCTTTTGATCCGTAATGGTTTTTTGCACTGTAGACGTATATCGCGTTGAATATCGACAATAGCCACTGGATGACCGTGGTCATGCACATGATCAAGAAAGAATTCCAAGCTCTCTATTCGCTCTATCCTCTGGACCTGACTGAGAGGACTGTTAAAGCACTAGTAATGTAACCAACATTTGTACCATTGCTCTTACATATTGTTTATGATTGCTCTTTAACACTATCCTCTTTATAGCGAATGGCTATAGCACACGGTATGCGTCAGGCAAATCTTATTACACCAGGGAAATATCCGGACGTAAGTAAGTGGCCTATCAAGGAGTATGACATACCCCAACAAGAGGATGGGTGAGTTAATAGGACATCATGCACAATCAAACAACAACACACATGTTTGTATTGCCCATCGCTAATGTTTGCATATGTACCAGGAACTCTTGTGGCATTTTTGTCACAGAATGTCTAGAACATTGGGACGGGGACAAAATCACCTGCAAATTTACACAGGTATGCTGTTATTTTCGTTTGTAGACTAGCTACTATGGTGGTGTAGCAACTTCGGTTCATGTAACCTTTATGTCATTTTTTGTAGGCCACCGTTGACGCAAGGAGAAGGTGTTTCGTCACAGAGTTGATTATGTCACCTTCAAACTCGATGGAGTGTGTGAAGAACAAAATTCGCGAAATCGCAAGCAAAAGGCGCGCCTGAAGAATTCATGCGGCATGCAAGATTGAAGTTTTAGTGGTTTGGATTTAGTCCGGTCGAAGGTTTCGACGGCATGATTATCTTAGGGGTACTATCATTTTTATGTAATAAACAGGGCACATGCATGTGTATGTGTCTGTCAGACAATTTGCTCGTACAAGACAATTCGGTCATAAAATTCGCTTGGAGAAGACAATTTGGTCCTACCAATAAAGTTTTGGCTTCACTTATCAATTGTTCTTGCTTAATATTTTTCTCCTTCTCCAATTTTTTATAATTGTATTTTTCACGGCTTCACTTATCAAGTGTTCTTGCTTAATATTATTCTCCTTCTCCAATTTTTTATAATAGTCTATTTTTCTCTTCAACTGCTCTCGTAAGTTTCATATTAAAATTTTCACAATCTTAACTTCTTTTAAAACTCTACCAAGCTTAGCATTCTGCCTTAGCTATCTGCATGTCATCATCTTGCATAATCTCCTAGTAATTCCCCCTCATCACATTATTATGAAAAGTAGTCATGGTAGATAAGTAAATATATCGAGCCAAAATGTAATATTACACTCATCAAAATTAGTCATGTCAGCTCGTTTGCTCTATCGCGTGTTATCAGGCATCATGTTTTTCTAGTTTGTTTTACAAACCTGTCGTTTTTTTATTATATGTATAACTAACTTTTTCTGTACTCACCATAATGCCAGGCAGGGCCTATCTAACCACGTGAGGGGCCCCACAGGCGGGCTATCTTCCCGGCAGCGCTACACTAGCCCATTTTGCCAAGTTCACATCGATCTTTCCCCTTTTCTCGTTTCCCTTTCCAAATCCCTAGCCCTCCCTCTCTATTTGCGCCTCCAAATCTCGACGGTGAAAGCATGACAGCGAGCTGGGCGTCGGGCGGCGGCGGCTGCGGCAAGAAGAGCGGTGGCGACCGCAAGTTAGGTCGAACCCTGGGTCCTGCAAGCAGGTGGGCCGAATTCAGTGGCACAGGAGGCAGCGGCGGCGGATCTAGTGGAACAGGGGACGGCGGTTTCGTGGGCGGCGGCGGGCCGGGAGAACCCACGACTAGGGTTTCTTCAGTGCTACACTTTGGTGCCAAAAAGGTAAGTTCTTTACCGTTGTTCTTTACATTCCAGCATTATCGCCCATAATTCATCACCTGTGGCCATGACAAGCTCCATCTATGTGGTCATCAGGAAACTCCTAATGGCCGTGTCTACATAGATGCAGACAATTTTGGCAGCGCACTCAGGGGATGTGTGTTTCAGGTTAGTCTACTGAGCATGATCTTCAAACTAGTACTGCTATTGTGGTCAAGCTGCAAAAAAGTTCAGTGTTTAACTCTTGAAGCGACAAGTTCAGTTATAAAATGACTTGAATTGCTCATGATTTATTTAGGATGATATCACTTCTAAGTATGTTGAATGGGTTGATGGGGAGTGGGATAGCAAAGCAAAGTCAGTCATTAAGTATCTTGCCATGAAGAACAAGAAAATGGAGACTAAGATTATAGAATATGAAGCTGAAATTAAACGGAATGAGAAAGAAAAGAGGGAAATGGTTAAGATGCACAAGGAGATATTGCTCTATAGGGATAGGATTTTAGGATTTGGAGGTCTTCTGTATCTTGGCCTGCTTGCCATTATGATTGTTGTCATAGTTAGCAAGTAGATTGTTCATAAAGTTATTGACATCATTGTAATTGACATGATGAAATGATGCTGAATTATTTGCTATTCAGTTTATGGGCATAGTGTAACAGAGATTGCAGCATAAATAACATGGGGCCATCATGATTGGTAGATAGTGCACTTTTGGCATGTTTTATATTTGGCAGACAATGCACTTTTGGCATGTCCTGTATTTGACAGACAATGCACTTTTGGCATGTTCTATATTTGGTATGTGATGCACATGGGCACATCACCTAGCAACACTACTGATTTATGTAGCAGACTAGTTCATTGTCTTGTTGCAACATAGGAGCAACATCTAGCAGCTTCCATGCAACACTGAAGCAAAGCAACAATACATATTCAATATTCAGAAATTTAACTGAACTTGGCACTTAGGGTGAGCAGTAGATATTCAGTTCTTCAGCCACAAAGAACCCGATCAAACCGTACCGATTGCTTAACTTATATGCTTACATATAAAAGCATACCTAACCAACATCAAACCCAAAATAATGTTAACTTATATGCTGAAACATATAACAGCATACCTAACTTAAGATAACCAGCAGCTTCCTCCTCCTTCAGCAACTGTGCCCATCTTCACTTCTTTAGAAATTTGAGGCGGCGTGAGCGGCGCACCACACATAGAGAAGCCTTCTTCTTAACCACCATTGTGTTGGACAGCTGCGCCACCTGATCCTGAGCCACCTCCTCTTCTTCCACCTTCACTATGTCAGGGAGGAGGGGAAGGAGCTCGACGTCGATGGGCATTGTCTTGCCACCCTTGACAGCGACCGGCGCTACCATCTGCATAGCGTCTTCCTCGCCCTCCTCATGGTCATCAGGGATGACCAGTACCTCCTCCACGTCGTCCTCCACGACGTCAGAGCCCAATGGCAGCACTGGCTTCGACACATGGCGGACCTGGTAGTCCGGGCTGACAGGCGCAGGGATAGCGAGCTCAACGTCGACGCGGTCCGCCCTCGACGCGACGCGTGCTGAATCTGGCCGCAGCGTCATGGTGGTGGAGCGGTACATCCACCACCTTGCACGCTAAACAAGGGAGTCGCTCAGCGTGGCCTCTCGCATTGCCCACACGAGTAGGACAGCCGGCGGGACGCCGCGGCCGTAGGGGAAGGCGCGCTTCCTCTCGGCGTCGGTGAGGACTTTGACGAGGCCACGCGCGTGGTTGACCAACATCTCCGTGCTGGGGAACCAGCCGCACACCTCCGTCAACTGCGCGCGCCACCCCTCGTCATCGCCGGCGAGGTCCATCATCACTCTGTGCCAGCCGAGGCTTCTCTCCATGGAGGCGGCTGCAGCGGTCGCCGGCGAGGGTATTCTGGATCTACTGTAGGTGGGGATAAGAGGGGAGTTCGAACCGGCGCCCATGGGAGGTGGGTGAGTGTGTGGTGGGGAGGAGAGTGGTACAGTTACTTATTTAATGGCATTTAGGACGTGGGCAGGGGAAATGTACAATAATATTCTTTCTACCTCCCGCCCCGGTCATTACACAGTAAAGAATTTTTTTGATTTTTGTTTACAGGGAAACATCTTACTTTATTTAAACAAAGACTGAGATCTCGTCTGCTAATACACTAAGGATATAATCAGGGGGCCAAAGCCTCCAAACCAAAGAAACACAAGCGCCTATAACTACCTTAGCCAAAGTATGAGCCGGCAGATTAACACAGTAAATAATTGAAGCAAGTGTTCTACTCTTGTTCCTTCTCCACTTTTCTGCACCTGATAGAAGACAAGCTAAGTTAATGAATGATACAAACTTTAATAATCCACAATGCATACAAACACTTACTTCTGATTTAGTTTGCATTTCTTGCTACGTCTAGTGTGTCCCACCAATTTGCAAGCGCCGCACCGGGTTTTCAACTCATCAAAAGAGAGTGGTCTACCATTTTTCAAGACAGGGCGGCTCTCATCTGCCTTTGTTGCACCTTTGCTTGACACTTTCATAGGATCTTTAACCTCAATCATGTTGCCTTCACCATCGTCCACATATTCAACTGCACACTTACTGATGTCATTTGTTTGCTTCAACAAATTTTCCTGTAGCAGATCATACTCATGACTCTTAGCTATCACAGCCTTCAAACTCTCCTGTAACTGATCCCACAAAGCAGGGTGTTTGCATGCCGCATGCATAGCTTCAGACGCTAACACACTGACCTGGCTATATTTCATTCTTTCCCCGGCCCCAGTCCAACCAAATCCCAACAGATCGCTTGTGCGCCTCGCGGGCAGTCCTAACCTTGCTTCTTTCGTGAACCGAATAAGAACTAAACACTTTGGTATTTCAGTTATGTTCAAGTGCTTTAGTACATGGAATATGTGCTTGCAAGGTAGACCCTTTCGAATCATTCTTCTGCAGCTACACCTTATAGTTTTTGCGGAATTTACTGGGGTATACTCCACCCAAAAACGGCGCTTCCGATTATTCTTCCAGGCCACGATGTACTGCTGTGATCCGTCTCCCAGCTTAATTTCTACAATCTCCATGCCATCAATTTTTCTAAGATCATCCTGCAACATATAGAAGTTTGCTGCAGTGAAGACGTGAGAAGCAGCTATCTCAAGTTCCCTCGAGCTAGTAACTGGCACCGGTAAACTCTGTGAGGCCGTGCAGTCATCTCGCGCCTCGTTTTCATGGATATGCACAACGGCGTTCTCATAGTGCAAAATCATATCCACCAGGGTCATTTCACCGTCTAGGTGGAGGTGAAGGCATGAGTTCAGGCTTCCACTCCGCCGGTTGCTTTTCATGCCAAGCCAAAACCCCTCTGTTAGATATGCCGCGGCCCACAGTCTCCTCTTCTTATACATCCGCCTCAACCATGTTACAGTTTTTTCCGACTGCCATTTCTTGGAAAATGCGTGCCATCTCTCCTCAAACGTTGCCGTGGACGTGCTGTAGTACAGAAGAGTTCGGAACTCCTTCAAGGACTTGTGACTGAGGTGAATCTTCATATTTTTCTCTATGTGCCACGTACATATACGGTGCCACACGTCTGGCAAGACTTCGCGAATTGCCTTGATCATCGCAGCGTCGACGTCTGTGATAACACTCTTAGGCATCTTTTGACACATGGACCTCAAAAAAGTCTGTAGAAGCCACACGTATGTCTCCTCGGTCTCGTCCGAAACTATGGCACAACCAAAAACAATGGTCTTCCGGTGATTGTTAAGACCAACAAAAGGTATGAATGGCATACCATAGCGGTTCATCTTGTACGTGCTATCAAATACAAGCACGTCGCCGAAGTCCTCATAGTCATGACGAGACTGGGAGTCGCACCAGAACATCCTATTCAAATGTCCTTCCTTATCTAGCCTGTACTCGAAAAAGAAGCTAGGATCCCTCTGTTTCCTACTGGCCATGATGCCTATGGTTGTGGCAGCATCACCTTTTGAAAGCAGCTTCCTCTTCTCCTTGGCGCAACGGTTCTATATTTCACATCTGGAAAAACCAACACCGCCATACCATACATGCTTGCTGATGAAGCAATCCATCATGTCGTGAATTCTAATCCCTGCAGCTCCCATGGACATTATCTCATGCTTCTAGTACTCTTTGATTTTTCTGTGGGACCAAAGAAAAGGTACCTCGTCCGGTCCTGCCAACATATGGCTATGCTTGTCCTCAAAACTTTCAACATACCAAACCCCACGCTTTTGGTCAAGCTTGACGGTTAGGTGCGCTTCGCAAAAGTAGCGTGTCTCGGCTCTGAGCCTACGGCTATGTCCTTCATCGGTTAGCAACTTGCTGTCACGTTTCCCTTGTCTTGAACAAACAAACCGCCTATAACGCATATGACGTGACTCTGTTTTGCTATACCTGACCTTATTCTTTCTAATGCTGAAACCATTATCTCTAGCATAGCTGTTGTAGAAATCATACGCAGCATCGTGAGACGTCAAGGTCATGTCCATTATCTGCATGAACATATCCCTCTTATCATCTGCACTGGCAGTATCTTGGACATTCTTTGCACCATCATCTTGTGTCACCTACACAATCAAACCACAGCCATGAAAACAGATTTCTATGGTTTAACATTACTTACTTCCATAGAACATTGATTACACACATACCTCACTCATGATGACCGATGACTCGGACTCCCCAGAACCAGGTGCATCTAATGATTCGTCGTTAAGGCCTGTCTCCGCGTCGGATTCACCGTAATAGTCGTACGCATTATGACATTCGGAAATGAACTAAAAAATACAACACAAATACATAATTACTTATCATATAATATTCCAGAAGAAATTCAATTTGCATGCCAACAAAATTTTTCACTTACGTACCTGACTAATGTAATCTTCATTCGAGAGCTCCGAGTTGTTTTCCTGATCATCATCAAGCTCATCGATCTATAAATTTTCAACACAAAGATTTAATGTTGTCGGATGCCACCAAAAAATTACAACATGACAATGCCACTCACATTAAGATCGTCCCATTCATTCCCATTCTCTGACCGATCTTCACGATCTGAATTTTCATCATCTGACCAATCTTCTATCCAGTCTTTCATCAGTTCTCCAAACTCCATGTCTACCATGATATCAGTTAACTCCTCGTCCGCCATTTCCTACAACCAATATTATGTATCATCACATGTGCAAACATTATCAATGATGAAATATAAAACACATAGCACACGATCACGGATGTTATGTAAACAACCGCAACCGAAGCCGTTCAGATCTGCCAAACTTATTAAGGAAGATGGCCATGACACCCGTGTGATCACTTTCAATCGCGAGGAACTGCACGATCTCAAAACCTAGCTAGATCTGTGATTACCTCTGCCGCCAGATACCTAGGTTAGCCGCCACATCAAATAACGATACTGGTGGTGCGCACAGCCGATGGCAACCGACTCTACGTGAACCCAGATCACGAGGAGCAGCACTACTGGAACAAGATCCACGATCGCATGCGCCGCCGGGTAGCTAGGTTACCCGCTCCGCTAGGTTAACCACTGCCACTGGCGCGGGGGCAGTTCGTTCGATGTTGCCGCGAGCGAGACTAGAGGGGGGACGCGGGATGCGGTACCTGTGCATGATCGTTGGAGATTCACGACGTTGTCGCGCCCGCTGTCCGACGAGATCGCCGGCGACGAGATAGCCGCCGGTGGAGATCTACTACATGACTTATGGAGCTGCGTCAATGCTCGCGAGATTGATGGAGCTGCTCGCGTGAATGATTGGATTCGGCAGGTATTACGTGGACATGGGGTCGTGTGATGTTTTTTTCGGACCAACGAGGGTACTGTACGTATACGGTCTGGGTTATAAAGGGTAGACAGGGCTTGGATCTGGACTGCGGCGGGCCAGGAAAAAAACCAAATTCGCGGGGACAAAAATACCCCTCCGAAATTAGGTTAGGGGGGAGCACTGGAGCAGGGCTCGACGAGGACAACCTGGCTGATGACGAGGAGGTCAACGAGTTAGAAAGGATACACTGGGAGAGCCTCATGGCGGCGAGCGAAAGACACATGAGCGAGAGACGACGAATGAGAGCCGCTGCCGCCGGAAAGGAGGCCACACCATCGATCCCTGAGAAACATGATACTAGTGCCCAGAACCACTAATTCTCATGCCGAATTCAGTCTGTTTGCTTTCTTCGTTAGTTTGTATGGTCCAAATTTCTACAACTAGTCCAACTCTGTTAATTTTCACCCCTGTTTTATTCTTTATGTACCATGTACCGTCTCTTTTCAGAGATGCCTATCCTCATATCTAACTTTGTTCTGTTTTTCTAGAAGCATGTCTGTTTCCGTGGTGTATCTATGGCCGGTTCCCTGTTATTTCTATGCCAAATTCACTTAATGAATTATTAAATCAAGTAATTCAAACTTTGCATTCCCTTCTTTTTAAATCAAAAAAAGGGGACATCATGACACGAACAAAAGCATTGCAAGTTCAGGCCAAATAGCACAGTTGCTGTAGTCGTGGCTCGCCTTTCTGAAGCATCGCCCAGGAACTGATGAAACTACAAAGGCGCCGACACATGACACCATTAGATTTGCTGGAAAAAATGTCCATAGTCTACACATGCACCATTAGATCTGCAAAACAAAAAACTATAGATGTTTGTGAGCCTTCATGAACCACAATTTGAAATGTTTTAGTAGTTGGATATATTGGTCATTCCAAAGTTGTTTCCCAGAATAATGTGATTTGAAGTTAAGTAGTTGGATATATAGATGGACACTGTAATGATCTCCTGGCATAGCTCCAATCTCCATTTTTCGTACACCAAATACAGAAATATTACGAAGTAGATGAAGTGAAGAAAATTAAGCCCTGATTGTGATGATCCATTCACCTAAGCATTAAGTCCATTTTATCAGCAAGTCCATTGGATATACAGACAGAAAAAAGTAACTCTAGCTTGGATTTATGTGATAGCATTCTTCGAGATGTGCAATATATACACTAACTAAACAAAGTTAAATTTCATTGTCAATCTGCTATTCAGCTTTTATTACATGGAATTAGCATATGTCCAATTATTTATGCGCCTATATGCTTCTATAGGAAGTTCTTTTGAAGTCATTTGGACTATGGAACCTTTCTAACATCCACATGAACAGAGTCACCGTTCTAAAGTTTCTGAATCTGCACAACCAAAATTACACCTATTTTTAGAAGTTTCTAACACCCAAATAGGCTTTGTTTATCAGATCAAACTGAATCACAAAACTGTACTACCGACGCACTAACAAAATTCTTCATGCAGATTATTGGATCAATGTAATAAGATTTATTTAGAGATGCAAATTTTAGTCGTCATTTAACATGCCATCAGATTATGCACGAAACGTCAAACTGTGCAGATTGCTATTGCAGAATTTGTGTACAGTCTTAGTATGCACTGACACCATGGATAAGACCACCAGATTTGATATTACAAAACATTGTAAAGTAATTTAGTACAAGAAAAATGTTCCTTGATGGTCTACTTTATCTATCTCGTACAGAAAAGAGTTGAAACAGTACTCCTGAAAGTATTGTATATCTTGTATTATCTGTGTTAATTCCATCTGAATATGTCTATCTGTAGTAGCTATGATATGCTATTTCCATTTAAAAAGAGAGACCAAACCTTAAAATTTCAAACGATGCAGCTGATCTAGTGTATCCAAAGATGTATATCGCAATTTTCAGAAATGTATATTCGGGAAAGTGCTACTTTAAGTACCAATCAAGATGTATGACTATCCGGACAGGATTTGCAACACGTATGTGTCCTTTTTGCACCCTGCGTTTCGCTCCCCTCTTAGAAGTTAGCCTTTATACTTTATATGGATCACAACGTAATACATAGGATACGAAATAAGCAATGCACACTACTGGAATCGCCCTATAGGCTGAGTGCCATGGACACTCGGCAAAGGGCCAATAACCAATGGGAAAGCCTTTACCGAGAGTTACACTCGGCAAAGGCAACCCAGCGTACACCTTCTCAGGCAAACAGGAATATTGGCGAGAGGCAGGACACGGACACTCGGCAAAGATTTTGCAGAGAGCCAAACAATGCCTCTCGGCAAAATAAAGTGACTTCACGTCCGCTGGTTCCGTCAGTTCTTTGCCGAGAGCCGCGCTTGGCAAAACTGCCGCAGCCAACTACCAGCTGCTGGCAGCGCATGCCACTTTGCCGAGAGCCGCACTCGGTAAAGATCCGTTCCCAGTCATATTTCTCCTGCTTTTCCCTTGGATCCTTGCAGCAAAAATAGATATACAATACACAAACATGCATTTGAAGTCTCAATGTCTAACAACAAACTCACATAAGTATTATATAAAATAGTTCACACAAACTTCATTTGAAATCACAAGGTAGCTCTTTGGTACAAATGCCTACTTACTAAGCAATAAAGTGGTCAATGCATGTCTATGTGCGACCACATGATAAAAGCAACACCACAATTAACATGAACTGAAGGAGAACTATCAAGTTCTTCCATCCGCTGAACCCACTAATTCAGATTTTCTCTTCTAGTTAACACATACTGATTGTAATGATACTCTGCCTTCTATCTGCTACTGAACGAGTCATGGGAGCTGCCTTCGTAGCGAAGCACTTGTTCATTGCATTCAGACTATGAATCATAGACTCCTGAACATCTACCTCTGTACACAGCATACCACTTCATCTACAAAGATAGAGAAAAGGAGGCAGAGAAGGAATGCAAGGTTAAAATATCACATCATACATAATCCACCTAAGAGTTCATCACTCATACAATCAAAAGCATCGCAAGTGGAAATCTAAGTCCATATCAGCAGCTACATGACTATATCACTAAATCAACGCCAAACTATCTAGGTGGACTACTCGGAGGTGTAGTCGGTGAAACCAGTGATCGTGGAGTCAGAGCATGTCAGGGCATCCCCCACGATGGAGGACCAAGCGTCGTCGGGAATGTAGGTTGGTGGACTCAATGGCATCAAGTCGTCAAACTCCTTATGTGGTCGGGCCTTCTTCTCCTTAGCTGGCGTATTCTTCTTGGCCAGATCCTCAAAATACTTTATTAGGATCAGTTGCCGGTTCTTCTCAATGAGCGCCACCAAGCAGTCCTCGGCGAGCTTCTCCTTGATCGCGGAGTCGGCCGTGATGGAAGTTGCGTCGTAGGAGGAAGCCATAGCCGCAAAATCGATTGGTGCTAACACCTTTCATCACACAATGAAAAATAGCATAAGAATCGAACATCAAAAATTACTTCTAAGCAAATTAATCATGATGGACATTATCTCATGGATATTTCTACTTTTGGTGATGGTCGAGCTGGGCGAGTCCATCGTGCATGAAAAGTGTGAAGGAAATATACCCTAGAGGCAATAATAAAGTTGCTATTTATATTTCCTTATATCATGATAAATGTTTATTATTCATGCTAGAATTATATTAACCAGAAACTTAGTACATGTGTGAATACATAGACAAAAGAGAGTGTCCCTAGTATGCCTCTACTTGACTAGCTCGTTAATCAAAGATGGTTAAGTTTCCTGACCATAGACATGTGTTGTCATCTGATGAACGGGATCACATCATTAGGAGAATGATGTGATGGACTAGACCCATCCATTAGCTTAGCCTAATGATCGTTAAGTTTTATTGCTATTGCTTTCTTCACGACTTATACATATTCCTCTGACTATGAGATTATGCAACTCCTGAATATCAGAGGAACACCTTGTGTTCTATCAAACGTCACAACGTAACTAGGTGATTATAAAGATGCTTTACAGGTGTCTCCAAAGGTGTTTGTTGGGTTGGCATAGGTCAAAATTAGGATTTGTCACTCCGAGTATCAGAGAGGTATCTCTAGGCCCTCTCGGTAATGCACCACATCATTATAAGCCTTGCAAGCAATGTGACTAATGAGTTAGTTGCGGGATGATGCATTACAGAACGAGTAAAGAGACTTGCCGGTAACGAGATTGAACTAGGTATGAGGATACCGATGATCGAATCTCAGGCAAGTAACATACTGATGACAAAGGGAATAACGTATGTTGTTATTGCGGTTTGACCAATAAAGATCTTCGTAGAATATGTAGGAAGCAATATGAGAATCCAGGTTCCACTATTGGTTATTTACTGGAGATGTGTCTTGGTCATGTCTACATAGTTCTCGAACCCTTAGGGTCCGCACGCTTAACGTTCGATGACGATTTGTATTATGAGTTATGTGTTTTGGTGACCGAAGTTTGTTCAGAGTCCCGGATGAGGTCACAGACATGACGAGGAGTCTCAAAATAGTCGAGAGGTAAAGATTGATATATTGGACGATGGTATTTGGACACCGGAATGGTTTCAGAATGGTTCAGGTATATTTCAAAGTACCGAGGGGTTACCGGAACCCCCCAGGGAAGTATTGGGGCCACATGGGCCTTAGTGGAGAGAGAGGGGAGCCCTCAAGGGGTGGCTGCCCCCCATGGGAGTCCTAATTGGACTAGGGAAGGGGGCGGCGCCCCCTTTCCCTCTCCCTCTCCCTCTCCTTCCTTTTCCCCTTCGATGAGAAAGGAAAGGGGGGGGGGCGAATCCTACTAGGAGTGGAGTCCTAGTAGGACCCCCCATGGCACGCCCATTGCTGGCCGGCCTCCTCCTCCCCTTCTTTATATTCGGGGGCAGGGGGCACCCCATAGTACATCAATTGTTCTCTTAACCGTGTGCGGTGCCCCCCTCCATAGTTTACTTCTCCAGTCATAGCGTCGTAGTGCTTAGGCAAAGCCCTGCGCGGATCACATCACCATCACCGTCACCACGCCGTCGTGCTGACGAAACTCTCCCTCGACCCTCTGCTGGATCAAGAGCTCGAGGGACGTCATCGAGCTGAACATGTGCTGAACTCGGAAGTGCCGTATGTTCAGTACTAGATCGGTTGGATCGTGAAGACATTCGACTACATCAACCGCGTTAACCTAACGCTTCCGCTTTTGGTCTACGAGGGTACGTGGACTGAAGGAAATATGCCCTAGAGGCAATAATAAATTTATTATTTATTTCCTTATATCATGATAAATGTTTATTATTCATGCTCGAATTGTATTAACCCGAAACATGATACATGTGTGAATACATGGACAAACAGAGTGTCACTAGTATGCCTCTACTTGACTAGCTCGTTGATCAAAGATGGTTATGTTTCCTAGCCATAGACAAAGAGTTGTCATTTGATTAACAGGATGACATCATTAGGAGAATGATGTGATTGACTTGACCCATTCCGTTAGCTTAGCACTTGATCATTTAGTATGTTGCTATTGCTTTCTTCATGATTTATACATGTTCCTATGACTATGAGATCATGCAACTCCCGTTTACCAGAGGAACACTTTGTGTGCTACCAAACATCACAACGTAACTGGGTGATTATAAAGGTGCTCTACAGGTGTCTCCGAAGGTACTTGTTGGGTTGGCGTATTTCGATATTAGGATTTGTCACTCCGATTGTCGGAGAGGTATCTCTGGGCCCACTCGGTAATGCACATCACTGTAAGCCTTGCAAGCATTACAACTAATGAGTTAGTTGCGGCATGATGTAGTAAGGAACGAGTAAAGAGACTTGCCGGTAACAAGATTGAACTAGGTATTGAGATACCGACGATCGAATCTCGGGCAAGTAACATACCGATGACAAAGGGAACAACGTATGTTGTTATGCGGTTTGACCGATAAAGATCTTTGTAGAATATGTGGGAGCCAATATGAGCATCCAGGTTCCGCTATTGGTTATTGACCGGAGACATGTCTCGGTCATGTCTACATAGTTCTCGAACCCGTAGGGTCCGCACGCTTAAAGTTCGATGACGGTTATATTATGAGTTTATGTGTTTTGATGTACCGAAGGTTGTTCAGAGTTCCGGATGTGATCACGTACATGACGAGGAGTCTCGAAATGATCGAGACGTAAAGATCGATATATTGGACAACTATGTTTGGACACCGAAATGGTTCCGGGAGGTTTCGGACATTTATCGGAGTACCGGGGGTTACCGGAACCCCCCCAGGAAGCTATTGGGCCTTATGGGCCTTAGTGGAAAGGAGAGACGGAGGCCAGGAGGTGGCGCGCGGCCCCCCTTGCCCAATCCGAATTGGGAAAGGGAAGGGGGCGGCGGCCCCCCTTCTCCTTCCTTCTCTCCACCTCCTCCTTCCCCCTTCTCCTACTTGGAATAGGAAAGGGGAGCCAAACCTACTTGGAGTAGGATTGCCCCCCTTGGCTCTCCCCTAGGCCGGCCCTCTCCTCCTACCCTCCTTTATATATGGAGGAGGGGGGCACCACATAGACACAACAATTGATCCCTTGGATCTCTTAGCCGTGTGCGGTGCCCCCCCTCCACCATAATCCACCTCGATAATATCGTAGCGGTGCTTAGGCGAAGCCCTGCATCGGTAGAACATCATCATCGTCACCACGCCGTCGTGCTGACGGAACTCTCCCTCAAAGCTCGGCTGGATCGGAGTTTGAGGGACGTCATCGAGTTGAACGTGTGCTGAACTCGGAGGTGCCGTGCGTTCGGTACTTGATCGGTCGGATCGTGAAGACGTACGACTACATCGACCGCGTTGTGCTAACGCTTCCGCTTTCGATCTACGAGGGTACGTGGACACACTCTCCCCTCTCGTTGCTTTGCATCACCATGATCTTGCATGTGCGTAGGATTTTTTTTTGAAATTACTACGTTCCCCAACAGTGGCATCCGAGCCAGGTTTTATGCGTTGAGGTTATATGCACGAGTAGAACACAAGTGAGTTGTGGGCGATACAAGTCATACTGCTTACCAGCATGTCACACTTTGGTTTGGCGGTATTGTTGGATGAAGCGGCCCGGACCGACATTACACGAGACTGGTTCTACCAACGTGCTTTGCACACAGGTGGCTGGCGGGTGTCAGTTTCTCCAACTTTAGTTGAACCGAGTGTGGCTACGCCCTGTCCTTGAGAAGGTTAAAACATCACTAACTTGACGAACTATCGTTGTGGTTTTGATGCGTAGGTAAGAACGATTCTTGCTCAGCCCGTAGCAGCCACGTAAAACTTGCAACAACAAAGTAGAGGACGTCTAACTTGTTTTTGCAGGGCATGTTGTGATGTGATATGGTCAAGGCATGATGCTATATTTTATTGTATGAGATGATCATGTTTTGTAACCGAGTTATCGGCAACTGGCAGGAGCCATATGGTTGTCGCTTTATTGTATGCAATGCAATCGCCCTGTAATTGCTTTACTTTATCACTAAGCGGTAGCGATAGTCGTAGAAGCAATAGTTGGTGAGACGACAACGATGCTACGATGGAGATCAAGATGTCGCGCCGGTGACAATGGTGATCATGATGGTGCTTCGGAGATGGAGATCAGAAGCACAAGATGATGATGGCCATATCATATCACTTATATTGATTGCATGTGATGTTTATCTTTTATGCATCTTATTTTGCTTTGATTGATGGTAGCATTATAAGATGATCTCTCACTAAATTTCAAGATAAAAGTGTTCTCCCTGAGTATGCACCGTTGCCAAAGTTCGTCGTGCCTAGACACCACGGGATGATCGGGTGTGATAAGTCTATGTCCATCTACAACGGGTGCAAGCCAGTTTTGCACACGCAGAATACTCAGGTTAAACTTGACGAGCCTAGCATATGCAGATATGGCCTTGGAACACTGAGACCGAAAGGTCGAGCGTGAATCATATAGTAGATATGATCAACATAGTGATGTTCACCATTGAAAACTACTCCATTTCACGTGATGATCGGTTATGGTTTAGTTGATTTGGATCACGTGATCACTTAGATGATTAGAGGGATGTCTATCTAAGTGGGAGTTCTTAAGTAATATGATTAATTGAACTTAAATTTATCATGAACTTAGTACCTGATAGTATTTTGCATGTCTATGTTTGTTGTAGATAGATGGCTCGTGCTGTTGTTCTGTTGAATTTTAATGCGTTCCTTGAGAAAGCAAAGTTGAAAGATGATGGTAGCAATTACACGGACTGGGTGCGTAACGTGAGGATTATCCTCATTGCTGCACAGAAGAATTATGTCCTGGAAGCACCGCTAGGTGTACCACCTGCGCCAGCAACTGCAGACATTGTGAATGCCTGACAGTCGCGTGTTGATGACTACTCGATAGTTCAGTGTGCCATGCTTTACGTCTTAGAACCGGGACTTCAACGACATTTTGAACGTCATGGAGCATATGATATGTTCCAGGAGTTGAAGTTAATATTTCAAGCAAATGCCCGGATTGAGAGATATGAAGTCTCCAATAAGTTCTACAGCTGCAAGATGGAGGAGAATAGTTCTGTCAGTGAGCATATACTCAGAATGGCTGGGTACTGCAATCACTTGATTCAACTGGGAGTTAATCTTCCGAATGATAGTGTCATTGACAGAATTCTTCAATCACTGCCACCAAGCTAAAAGAGCTTCGTGATGAACTATAACATGCAAGGGATGGATAAGATGATTCCCGAGCTCTTCACAATGCTAAACGCTGCGGAGGTAGAAATCAAGAAGGAGCATCAAGTGTTGATGGTCAATAAGACCACCAGTTTCAAAAAAAAGGACAAAGGGAAGAAGAAGGGGAACTTCAAGAAGAACAGCAAACAAGTTGCTGCTCAAGAGAAGAAACCCAAGTCTGGACCTAAGCCTGAGACTGAGTGCTTCTACTGCAAGCAGACTGGTCACTGGAAGCGGAACTGCCCCAAGTATTTGGCGGATAAGAAGGATGGCAAGGTGAACAAAGGTATATGTGATATACATGTTATTGATGTGTACCTTACCAGAGCTCGCAGTAGCACCTGGGTATTTGATACTGGTTCTGTTGCTAATACTTGCAACTCAAAACATGGACTATAGATTAAGCGAACACTGGCTAAGGACGAGGTGATGATGCGCGTGGGAAATGGTTCCAAAGTCGATGTGATCGCCGTCGGCACGCTACCTCTACATCTACCTTCGGGATTAGTTTTAGACCTAAATAATTGTTATTTTGTGCCAGCGTTGAGCATGAACATTATATCTGGATCTTGTTTGATGCGAGACGGTATTCATTTAAATCTGAGAATAATGGTTGTTCTATTTATATGAGTAATATCTTTTATGGTCATGCACCCTTGAAGAGTGGTCTATTTTTGATGAATCTCGATAGTAGTGATACACATATTCATAATGTTGAAGCCAAAAGATGCAGAGTTGATAATGATAGTGCAACTTATTTGTGGCACTGCCATTTGGGTCATATTGGTGTAAAGCGCATGAAGAAACTCCATACTGATGGACTTTTGGAATCACTTGGTACTTGCGAACCATGCCTCATGGGCAAGATGGCAAAAACGCCATTCTCCGGTACTATGGAGTGAGCAATTGATTTGTTTGAGATCATACATACTGATGTATGTGGTCCAATGAATGTTGAGGCTCGCGGCGAGTATCGTTATTTTCTCACCTTCACAGATGATTTAAGCAGATATGGGTATATCTACTTAATGAAACATAAGTCTGAAACATTTGAAAAGTTCAAAGAATTTCAGAGTGAAGTTGAAAATCATCGTAACAAGAAAACAAAATTTCTATGATCCGATCATGAGGAGAATATTTGAGTTACGAGTTTGGTCTACATTTGAAACAATGCGGAATAGTTTCGCAACTCATGCCACCCGGAACACCACAACGTAATGGTGTGTCCGAACATCGTAATCGTACTTTACTAGATATGGTGCGATCTATGATGTCTCTTACTGATTTACCGCTATCATTTTGGGGTTATGCTTTAGAGACGGCCGCATTCACGCTAAATAGGGCACCATAAAAATCCGTTGAGACGACGCCTTATGAACTATGGTTTGGCAAGAAACCAAAGTTGTCGTTTCTTAAAGTTTGGGCTGCGATGCTTATGTGAAAAAGCTTCAACCTGATAAGCTCGAACCAAAATCGGAGAAATGGTTCTTCATATGATACCCAAAGGAAACTGTTGGGTACACCTTCTATCATAGATCCGAAGGCAAGACATTCGTTGCCAAGAATGGATCCTTTCTAGAGAAGGAGTTTCTCTTGAAAGAAGTGAGTGGGAGGAAAGTAGAACTTGATGAGGTAACTGTACCTGCTCCCTTATTGGAAAATAGTTCATCATGGAAACCGGTTCCTGTGACGTTGATACGTCCATTTTGCATCATGCTTTTATATTGATATTTATTGCATTATGGGCTGTTATTGCATGTTATGTCACAATACTTATGTCTATTGTCTCTTATTTTACAAGGATTACATAACGAGGGAGAATGCCGGCAGCTGGAATTCTGGGCTGGAAAAGGAGCAAATATTAGAGACCTATTCTGCACAACTCAAAAAGTCCTGAAACTCCACGAAAGTCATTTTTGGAAATAATAAAAAATATTGAGCGGAAGAAGTTCACCAGATGGGGCCCCACTTGGCCACGAGGGTGGGGGGCACGCCCTACCCCCCTGGGCGCGCCCTCCTGCCTCGTGGGCCCCCTGTTGGCTCTCTGATGGCCATCTTCTGCTATATGAGGTCTTTCGTCGAGGAAAAAAAATCATAAGCAACCTCTCGGGACGAAACTCCGCCATCACGAGGCGGAACCTTGGCGGAACCAATCTAGGGCTCCGGCAGAGCTGTTCTGCCGGGGATACTTCCCTCCGGGAGGGGGAAATCATCGCCATCGTCATCACCAATGCTCCTCTCATCGGGAGAGGGCAATCTCCATCAACATCTTCACTAGCACCATCTCCTCTCAAAACCCTAGTTCATCTCTTGTATCCCATTCTTGTCTCCAAGTCCAGGATTGGTACTAGTAGGTTGCTAGTAGTGTTGATTACCCCTTATAGTTGATGCTAGTTGGTTTATTTGGTGGAAGATCATATGTTCAGATCCTTTATGCATATTAATACCCCTCCGATTATGAACATGAATATGCTTTGTGAGTAGTTACGTTTGTTCCTGAGGACATGGGAGAAGTCTTGCTATTAGTAGTCATGTGAATTTGGTATTCGTTCGATATTTTGATGAGATGTATGTTGTCTAGCCTCTAGTGATGTTATGTGAACGTCGACTACATAACACTTCACCATTAGTTGGGCCTAGAGGAAGGCACTGGGAAGTAATAAGTAGATGATGGGTTGCTAGAGTGACAGAAGCTTAAACCCTAGTTTATGCGTTGCTTCGTAAGGGGCTGATTTGGATCCACATGTTTCATGCTATGGTTAGGTTTACCTTAATACTTTTGTTGTAGTTGCGGATGCTTGCAATAGAGGTTAATAATAAGTGGGATGCTTGTTCAAGTAAGAACAACACCCAAGCACCGGTCCACCCACATATCAAATTATCAAAGTACCAAACGCGAATCATATGAACGTGATGAAAACTAGCTTGACGATATTCCCATGTGTCCTCGGGAGTGCTTTTCCTTATATAAGAGTTTGTCCAGGCTTGTCCTTCACTACAAAAAGGATTGGGCCACCTTGCTGCACTTTATTTACTTTTGTTACTTGTTGCTCGTTACAAATTATCTTATCACAAAACTATCTGTTACCACTTATTTCAGTACTTGCAGAGAATACCTTGCTGAAAACCGCTTATCATTTCCTTCTGCTCCTCGTTGGGTTCGACACTCTTACTTATTGAAAGGACTACGATAGATCCCCTATGCTTGTGGGTCATCAAGACTCTTTTCTGGTGCCGTTGCTGGGGAGTTAAGCACCTTTGGTAGGTGGAATTTGGTAAGGAAAAATTTAGATAGTGTGATGAAATTTACTGTCACTTGTTACTTGGAAAGTAATCCTCTGAGGGGCTTGTTCGGGGTATCTTCACCCCGACCAGTAGAGCAAAGAGTTGATCCTCAACCTACTGAACCTACTGAAGATGAAAATGTCTACTTTGAATTTCCTTCGGGTATGTTAGAAAAACTGCTGGCTAATTCTTTTGCAGGAGATGGAACCAAGCATCTTGATGAGCACCTAATATATGTGGATGAGGTTTGTGGATTATTTAAGCTTGTGGGTATACCCGATGATGTTGTCAAGAAGAAGGTCTTCCCTTTATCTTTGAAGGGATATGCATTGACATGGTATAGGCTATGTGATGATACGAGATCATGGAACTACAGGCGATTGAAATTGGAATTTCATCAGAAATTTTATCCTATGCATCTTGTTCATCGTGATTACAATTATATATATAATTTTTGGCCTCACGAAGGAGAAAGCATCGCTCAAGCTTGGGGGAGGCTTAAATCAATGTTATATTCATGCTACAATCATGAGCTCTCGAGAGAAATAATTATTCAAAGTTTTTATGCTCGGCTTTCTGATAACAATTGCACCATGCTCGATACTTCTTGTGCTGGCTCTTTTATGATGAAGACTATTGAATTCAAATGGGATTTATTGGATAGAATTAAATGCAACTCTAAAGATTGGGATCTTGACAAAGGTAAGGAGTCAGGTATGACACCTAAGTTTGATTGTGTTAAGTCTTTTATGGATACCGATATTTTCCGTAAGTTTAGCACTAAATATGGACTTGACTCTGCGATAGTAGCTTCTTTCTATGAATCTTTTGCTACTTATGTTGATCTCCCCAAGGAGAAGTGGTTTAAATATCATCCTCTCATAGAAGTAAAAGTAGCTGCACCTATTAAAGTTGAAGAAAATATTGTCACTTATAATGATCCTATTGTTCCTACCTCTTATGTTGAGAAACCACCTTTCCCTGTTAGAATGAAGGATCATGCTAAAGCTTCAACTGTAATTCGTGAAAGCAATATTAGAACTTATACACCTCCTGAGCAAATTAAAGTTGAACCAAATATTGCTATTCTTAAAGATCTCTTAGCTAATAATATTGATGGGCATGTTATTCATTTCTGCGGTGAAATCGCTAGAATTGCCAAACCTTGTGCTAAAGATAGACATAGACCTGTGGTAGGCGTGCCTGTTATTTCTGATAAAATAGGAGATCATTGTTATCATGGCTTATGTGATATGGGTGCTAGTGCTAGTGTTATACCTTATGACTTGTATAAAGAAATTATGCATGATATTGCACCCGCGAAGATAGAAGGTATTGATGTTACAATTAAACTTGCCAATAGAGATACTATTTCAGCAATGGGAATTGTTAGAGATGTTGAAGTCTTGTGTGGGAAAACTAAATATCCTGCTGATTTTCTTGTTCTCAGTTCCCCACAAGACAACTTTTGTCCCATTATATTTGGTAGACCCTTCTTGAACACTGTTAATGCTAGAATAGACTGCGAAAAGAATGTTGTTACTATTGGCTTGGGTGATATGTCTCATGATTTTAATTTCTCTAAATTAAGTAGACAACACTGTGAAGAAGAATTGCCTAGTAAGGATGAAATTATTGGTCTTGCTTTTATTGCCGTACCTCCTAGTGATCCTTTAGAACAATATTTACTAGACCATGAAAATGATATGTTTATGAATGAAAGAAGGGAAATAGATGAAGTATTCTTTAAACAGGAACCTATTATGAAACATAATTTGCCTATTGAAATCCTAGGGGATCCTCCTCCACCCAAGGGTGATCCCGTGTTTGAGCTTAAACCGTTGCCTGATAATCTTAAATATGCTTATCTTGATGAAAAGAAGATATATCCTGTTATTATTAGTGCTAACATTTCAGAGCATGAAGAAGAGAGATTATTGAAAACTCCGAAGAAGCACCATGCTGCTATTGGATATACTCTTGATGATCTTAAGGGCATTAGTCCCACTTTATGTCAACATAAAATAAATTTAGAAGAACATGCCAAACCAGTTCGTGATCATCAACAACGGCTGAATCCTAAAATGAAAGAAGTGGTAAGAAAAGAAATACTAAAGCTCCTGGAGGCAGGTATAATTTATCCCGTTGCTGATAGTCAATGGGTAAGTCCTGTCCATTGTGTCCCTAAGAAGGGAGGTGTTACTGTTGTTCCTAATGATAAAGATGAATTGATTCCACAAAGAATTATTACAGGTTATAGCATGGTAATTGATTTCCGTAAATTAAATAAGGATACTAAGAAAGATCATTACCCCTTACCTTTTATCGATCAAATGCTAGAAAGATTATGCAAACATACACACTATTGCTTTCTAGACGGTTATTCCGGTTTCTCTCAAATACCTGTGTCGGCTAAGGATCAATCAAAGACTACTTTTACATGCCCTTTTGGTACTTTTGCCTATAGACGTATGCCTTTTGGTTTATGTAATGCACCTGCCACCTTTCAAAGACGCATGATGGCTATATTCTCTGACTTTTGTGAAAAGATTTGTGAGGTCTTCATGGACGACTTTTCCGTCTATGGATCCTCTTTTGATGATTGCTTGAGCAATCTTGATCGAGTTTTGCAGAGATGTGAAGAAACTAATCTTGTTTTGAATTGGGAAAAGTGCCACTTTATGGTTAATGAAGGTATTGTCTTGGGGCATAAGGTTTCTGAAAGAGGTATTGAAGTTGATAAAGCCAAGGTTGATGCTATTGAAAAGATGCCATGTCCAAAGGACATCAAAGGTATAAGAAGTTTCCTTGGTCATGCCGGATTTTATAAGAGGTTCATTAAGGACTTCTCAAAAATTTCTCGGCCTCTGACTAATTTATTACAAAAAGATATACCATTTGTCTTTGATGATGATTGTGTAGAAGCATTTGAAATACTTAAGAAAGCATTAATATCTGCACCTATTGTTCAGCCACCTGATTGGAATTTACCCTTTGAAATTATGTGTGATGCCAGTGATTATGCTGTAGGTGCTGTTCTAGGGTAAAGAGTTGATAAGAAATTAAATGTTACCCATTATGCTAGTAAGACTCTAGACAATGCTCAAAGAAATTATGCTACTACTGAAAAGGAATTCTTAGCAGTTGTATTTGCATGTGATAAGTTCAGACCTTATATTTTTGATTCTAAAGTAACTATTCACACAGATCATGCTGCTATTAAATATCTTATGGAAAATAAAGATGTTAAACCTAGACTTATTAGATGGGTTCTCTTGCTACAAGAATTTGATTTGCATATTGTTGATAGAAAGGGAGCTGAGAACCCCGTTGCAGACAACTTGTCAAGGATAGAAAATGTTCTTGATGACCCACTACCTATTGATGATAGCTTTCCTGATGAACCACTAAATGTTATAAATACTTCTCATAGTACTCCATGGTATGCTGATTATGCTAATTATATTGTTGCTAAATTTATCCCACCTAGTTTCACATATCAGCAAAAGAAACAGTTTTTCTATGATTTTAGACATTACTTTTGGGATGACCCACATCTTTATAAAGAAGGAGTAGATGGTGTTATTAGACGTTGTGTACCTGAGCATGAACATGAACAGATCCTACGCAAGTGCCACTCCGAAGCTTATGGAGGACACCACGCTGGAGATAGAACTGCACATAAGGTATTGCAATCCGGTTTTTATTGGCCTACTCTCTTCAAGGATGCTCGTAAGTTTGTCTTATCTTGTGATGAATGTCAAAGAATGTGACACCCCAAATTTTTGACCTTGTTTTATTAATTAAAATTTTGCCAGGAATTAAAACTTTTATTTTTTGGGCTCCCTTTTGATTTTTGAATCATTTTCTCCCTTGTTATTATGGAGTTTTTCCCCAAAAATAAAACCTTTCAAATATGTTATTGGACTTGTTTAACCTCTCAAGAAAAACTTTTCTTTTATTAGTAGAACTAATTACATAATTAATTTGCTTGATCTTTATTTTCTTGAAAAATGGTTTCCCAAGGTTTCATGGTCATATTTGAACTACAACCATGTGATAAATTATTTCAAAATACCAACCAAAATTTGGAGATGTCATGTGATGTCTTTAAATCACTTTTATGTAAAAACATCTTTTATACATGAAATATTTTGAGCACTACACCCAATTTTCTTCTCTGGTCCAGTGGGCAATTTTGCACTACAACTCATTTAAAAATTTCTTTCTAGCCTCCACCAAAATTATGGGATGTTGGTAGTAGCTTATGATTCAACTTTATGCAAAAACCCAGTGATGTTATTTGAAAAATATGAGTGAATCAACCTCTTTTGCATACTGGTCCAACTTGATGGTTTGTACATCAACCATATTTTTGCTTGCTCTTTTGCCCTTGATTCTTTCTCCTTCTCATAGACCAGCCTACAAAACCCCTAAGTCCAGGAGCTTGCAACCATTGGAACACTTTTCGTTCATGAGATGATGCCATTTACCTCCTGTCCAGAATTGAATTTTTGCAAAACTTGCACTAACAAGTTTGTGCTTTGTACAAACTAACCTCACCACCCTCTTGTGCATCCAAAGAGACCTCAATCTGGAAGAATTTGCTACTCCAAGAAATGCCTAGGTGCCCGTGGCATTTTGTAAAACACCTTGAGAGCATGAACAAATTTGGCATGAGTTTTGGTTTGCATTGTGGACCTGATCCTCTGACCCAACAAGCATGTCCACTAGCATCCCAGCTACCCCTAGACTAGACCTGCTAATCCCCATCTCCAACCAAGCCACCTAGCAGGCCTTGGCATTTCGCCGAGCAGATGGTCGGCGTGCACTGGGCATGCCCAGAGCGCGCCAACTGCAGCCGCGCACCTGAGCCACCGCGTCGCGCCCAATTCGCGCCCCTGACCTTTGCTCACCTACAGAGCCCACCCCCGGCCTCATCCACTCACCAGAAACCTCCATGCCGCCCTGGCACCCTACAGCGCCGCCGTCAGGACACTCTTGGCGGCACGCCGGCGTCCGCAGTGCGCCTCTGCCACGGGCGGCGCTGCCCGAGCCCCCTCTGTTCGCCAGCTGCCCTCGTGAACAGGCCGTCCTCATCCGCTCGCCCTCCCGACCCTACTAACCTCCACCACGTCTCCCTGCCGCAAACAGAGAGGCGGTTCGCCGGCAAGCTTATCCGCGGCCACGGGAACCGACCTCGCCGGGCTATATAAAGCCCTCTCGATCCTGCCTAGGCTCATCAGTAGCCTCACTCGAGCCGTAGGAAGCCTCCCCCCTCCCCAGTTGGCCAGGGGCCACTCTCTTTCCCAACTCCGGCAGGATCGGCCGCCACCTCACTCCGGCAAAATACGGCCAAGGCCAAAGCCCCAGACCCCTCTCGTGCTTCCATCCTCCTCCCCATGACCCTACGGAGCCGCCCAACACCTCAGACCCGCTCGGGAACCACCATAGCCAGAAGCCCCAAAAGCTCCCGAGGCCACCTCCACCGAGGAGCTCGCCGCCGGCAGCTCACTCCGTCCCCTCCTGCCTGACGACCACCAGGAGGTCCGCCCTTGAGTGGAGGATCCATCCCCGCCCTCGGGACCCCACGAGGAGATGCAAATCGCCGGTGACGATCGCCGGAGTCCCGCCCCCTCTCGGGCAGAGGAAGGAGAGGGAAAGGAGACCGGTCAAACCAGACCAGTGCCCCCCCTGGACCCACTGTCAGTGACCCACCCCGCCGCCACGCGTGTTAAGTGAAAGCGTAAACTTGCCCAGTACGTATCCCCTACATAGAAAGCGTATTTCCTTCTGAAACGTTTTCTTTTCTGTTTTATTTTAAAAACAGATTTTGACCAGGACTTTGACTGGCTATAACTTTTTAAACATAACTCCAAATGAATTGATTATTTTTCCTACATCTCTCAAATTCTGTCTAGTTTATTTTAAGATTTATTTGAAAAAATTTCAAACTACTTTTTTGTGCTGTTTTGAAAATGTGTGTTAATTCCAATATTTTCAAAATAGGATTTTGGAGAGAGGAAGAAAACTTTCAAAAGTTTTGAGAGCACCCCCACCTCTCCACACCTTGAAGGCAAGCATTCTGAACCACGGCATAATATTTTTGGTGTGTTAGTTGACACGTTTATAACACCACCTTATTTCGGAGAACTTGTTACTTCATGTGATACGATCATTTGCATGAATGCATATTAGTGATTTCCTTGTTGTTCGAAAGGAATATACTTGTGATGGTAGTCATCCTCATGTGCCTTGCATGCATGCTGGAAATGAATCCAGGAAAGCCTCTGCCTTGGGTAGGCGTGAGCTTGTCGCCGGTCTCCGTCGGGACGGTTATGTCCGGTATGGCATAGTAAGGTATAATGAGTGTTGATTTTGTTGGTTGAAACATTTTTCTATACATATCATGCAGGGAATATCTAAGCCTCCTGAGTCGGCCGTAGATCGAGTCTTGTTCCGGTAACCCCCATACTTGTTTCGTGCTACCACTAGTCCCTGCCATAGGTAGGGTATGGTTCAGTAAGTTGTTAACCCTTGTCTTGGCACACACCGTACAGAGAGGCCATGGTGGAAGATACCGGTTGTAGCCGGTAGGCATGCCACCTGGTCCGGGGGCATGGGTGTTTCTGGTTGGGACCGAGAGGGGGGCACCCCTTAGAGCGCGCGATGTAAATTTGATCCCATGCTACACGAGGTTGTAGCCTCCCCACTTAGAGTTTTGCTTAACAGGTGTCATGGGTGATTCCAGACACGAGTAAAAGCTGGTGTGTGCAAGTCAGGCGTGTTTTCAACTGGAAGACCGTAGACGGAATTAGTTCCGATGAACTAAAGAAATCCGTTACTCGTGGGTAAAGAGTACACTCTCTGCAGAGATATTAAACCTATTCGAATAGCCGTGTCCATGGTTAAGGACTATAGTCTGGGATGGGTCAAGTGTCGGTCTTAGTGTCGATCTTCGGAGGTGAAACTGTTAAACCAGAACATATGGATTTTTACTTGTGATATATGATTGTTATGATTTTTATTGTTGTGGACTAAACGTTTGCATTTTTTCAAATAATGAATATCCCTGGGACGGTACCACCTCCTGGATATTCACTACGATTATGTTTATTTATTTTTCAAGCCATTTATGTGGCGTCGCACAGACGCCCCACTGTGGCATGCTTGTTATTTAATTTACAAGCCCTTTATGTGGCATCGCACTGACGCCCGACTGTGGCATGCTGGTTATTTATTTAGCATATAAGCCCTTTATGTGGTGTCGCTTAGACGCGCGACTGAGGCATGCTTCATATCATGGCCCTTTCGAGGCGTCGCTTCAGACACCCGACCGGTGCATGTTATTTCTACCCCATTATTGCATATTCATGTTGCATACAAATAACCTGCTTGCATGCATCAGAGATTTTATTTTATGACTGACGATGTGATCATAGAATATTTCAGCGCATGATTATCATTTATACTATACCCGTGTTCATAATGTTTGCGAGTACATTCAAAGTACTAACTGGCTTGTCCCTGGCTATTGTCTTGGCTAGATTTCTTGCATGGAGAGGAACGTTGCGATGACAGCCCCAAAAATTAAGCAACGGTGATAGCAGCCTCGCGAAGATAGGAGTTAACCTGGTCAGCTGTTCCTATAGGAAATGGAGTTCCATGGACACTGAAGATCCACAAACCGCTTCCGCCATCAACCACTAGAAACCATTTATTGTACTCCCGGGCCAGAATGGTCTTGTACTACATTTTTTTGTATTTTGCTTGGAATTTCTGTATCAAGTTGGTGCCTTATTAGCTAACAGTAATCCTGGGGCTGGTGAGCACAACGGCCATTTTCTGGAAATTAATACCCGAAAAACCGGTCATGACAAACTTGGTATCAGAGCCAGGCTGACCATTGGCTAATCCTATCCTAGCCAGGTCAATAAACCTAGGTTAACCAACCCACCAGACCTTAACCGAACCCCAGCCAAGCTTCCCATGCAAGATAGCCCCATAGTGACCCGACACCTTTTGGCAGTCGGTACCCAACCTATTAGCCTAACCTGTCAATCATGCGCGAGTGACCGAATCCGGAATAGTCTTTTTCGCTATCGTGCGAAAGAAGACTCCGTCCCCTTCTCTATAAAAAGGGCACGCTAGCCTCAACCCAACACAGCACAGCCTCTTCTCAAACCGAGCTAAAATGCCAGGACCCATCGTCCACAATGAGACCACAGCAACCAACCTTGGAGGTTTTGTGACCGTGCTCGCAAACCTCACCCACCGTGCCTTTGCGCTAGAAGAACCCCCAGAATATGTGGTGTACCAAGGGTCCGTGAGCGGTGAGAGCCGTCAATTCTGGGCCACTGTGCACGTCTATGGTAGGGGTCTATCGCCAGAATGCCCATATAGGTTCACCGGAAGGACAACTTCCTTTGAGCCACAAGCCATCCAACTAGCCGCTCGAGAAGCTATAGTTCAACTACGGCATTTGTCGCCCAGAGTTAACTGTCGCTCTTTCTACTACTACCCCAGCCGTGACGGATATGGTAGGCCACCCCGAGTTGTCAACGGAGACCACGAGACAGATCCTGCATTGTTGCATCTGGTGCGCTATGTAAATGCACTAGAAGGACTGTTCGATCAAATCACTCTTGATCTGATCGCGGCTCGTGGAGAACTGATTCGCCGAGCCACGGTAAGAAGAGAAGATGAGCCCGATGCCGACAACCCAGTCGTGCTGTTCAGACAACCAATCGAGACCTTGAGGTCAGCCCCAACCATCAACCAAGGTGCTTTGATGACCCCAGAAGTGCTTCGTCGCCTTTTGGGAACACACTCCAACGGGATTGTGGCCAACAATCCCTGCGATGGTCATCATCGCTACCCCGACCCTGCAGTTCCTCCACCCCCTCCCGCTAACCCCAACGGTGAAGCCAATGGAGAAGCCTCGGCGTCCACAAGGCACACCCGCTTGGATATGAACGAGGTAGACTAATCTACTCGAGTAGTACCGAGCCTTAGTACGGCCATGCCTTGTAATTGTGTGATCTGGTGTCGCCATGATTGAATGCTGTTTGTTTGAGCGCCCCGATCTTATTTTTATGGTAACCATGCTTGAGTGTGTCGGTGTATGGTTGCTTTTTGTTTTATTCCGAGCGTAGTCACCAAAAACCAACCCCGGCCACTCAAGTTTGTGCTATGAGTAAGCCTTTTGATTTCAACTAATAGGGAGAGATATTTTCGAAAAAACGACCCTTATCAAATCTCGAGGACGAGATTTTTCTTAAGGGGGGTAGTGTTGTGACACCCCAAAATTTTGACCTTGTTTTATTAATTAAAATTTTGCCAGGAATTAAAACTTTTATTTTTTGGGCTCCCTTTTGATTTTTGAATCATTTTCTCCCTTGTTATTATGGAGTTTTTCCCCAAAAATAAAACCTTTCAAATATGTTATTGGACTTGTTTAACCTCTCAAGAAAAACTTTTCTTTTATTAGTAGAACTAATTACATAATTAATTTGCTTGATCTTTATTTTCTTGAAAAATGGTTTTCCAAGGTTTCATGGTCATATTTGAACTACAACCATGTGATAAATTATTTCAAAATTCCAACCAAAATTTGGAGATGTCATGTGATGTTTTTAAATCACTTTTATGTAAAAACATCTTTTATACATGAAATATTTTGAGCACTACACCCAGTTTTCTTATCTGGTCTAGTGGGCAATTTTGCACTACAACTCATTTAAAAATTTCTTTCTAGCCTCCACCAAAATTATGGGATGTTGGTAGTAGCTTATGATTCAACTTTATGCAAAAACCCAGTGATGTTATTTGAAAAATATGAGTGAATCAACCTCTTTTGCATACTGGTCCAACTTGATGGTTTGTACATCAACCATATTTTTGCTTGCTCTTTTGACCTTGATTCTTTCTCCTTCTCATAGACCAGCCTACAAAACCCCTAAGTCCAGGAGCTTGCAACCATTGGAACACTTTTCGTTCATGAGATGATGCCATTTACCTCCTGTCTAGAATTGAATTTTTGCAAAACTTGCACTAACAAGTTTGTGCTTTGTATAAACTAACCTCACCACCCTCTTGTGCATCCAAAGAGACATCAATCTGGAAGAATTGGCTACTCCAAGAAATGCCTAGGTGCCCGTGGCATTTTGTCAAACACCTTGAGAGCATGAACAGATTTGGCATGAGTTTTGGTTTGCATTGTGGACCTGATCCTCTGACCCACCAAGCATGTCCACTAGCATCCCAGCTACCCCTAGACTAGACCTGCTAATCCCCAGCTCCAACCAAGCCACCTAGCAGGCCATGGCATTTCATCGAGCAGATGGTGGGCGTGCACTGGGCGCGCCTAGAGCGCGCCAACTGCAGCCGCACACCCGAGGCGCCGCGTCATGCCCAATTCGCGCCCCTGACCTTTGCTCACCTACAGAGCCCACCCCCCGGCCTCATCCACTCACCAGAAACCTCCAAGCCGCCCTGGCACCCTACAGCGCCGTCGTCAGGGCACTCTTGGCGGCACGCCGGCGTCCGCAGTGCGCCTCTGCCACGGGCGGCGCCGCCCGAGCCCCCTCCGTTCGCCAGCTGCCCTCGTGAACAGGCCGTCCGCATCCGCTCGCCCTTTCGACCCCGCTAGCCTCCACCACGTCACCCTGCCGCAAACAGAGAGGCGGTTCATCGGCAAGCTTATCCGCGGCCACAGGAACCGACCTCGCCGGGCTATATAAAGCCCTCTCGATCCTGCCTAGGCTCATCAGCAGCCTCACTCGAGCCGTATGAAGCCTCCCCCCTCCCCAGTGGGCCAAGGGCCACTCTCTTCCCCATCTCCGGTAGGATCGGCCGCCACCTCGCTCCGGCAAAATACGGCCAAGGCCAAAGTCCCAGACCCCTCTCGTGCTTCCATCCTCCTCCCCATGACCCTACGGAGCCGCCCAACACCTCAGACCCGCTCGGGAACCACCATAGCCAGAAGCCCCAAAAGCTCCGGAGGCCACCTCCGCCAAGGAGCTCGCCGCCGGTAGCTCACTCCATCCCCTCCTGCCTGACAACCACCGGGAGGACCGCCCTTGAGTGGCGGATCCATCCCCGCCCTCAGGACCCGGCGAGGAGACGCAAATCGCCGGCGACGATCGCCGGAGTCCTGCCCCCTCTCGGGCAGAGGAAGGAGAGGGAAAGGAGACCGGTCAAACCTGACCAGTGGCCCCCCTCGACCCACTGTCAGTGACCCACCCCGCCGCCACGCGTGTTAAGTGAAAGCGTAAACTAGCCCAGTACGTATCCCCTACATAGAAAGCGTATTTCCTTCTGAAACGTTTTCTTTTTTGTTTTATTTTAAAAACAGATTTTGACCAGGACTTTGACTGGCTATAACTTTTTAAACATAACTCCAATTGAATTGATTCTTTTTCCTACATCTCTCAAATTCTGTCTAGTTTATTTTAAGATTTATTTGAAAAAATTTCAAACTACTTTTTGTGCTGTTTTGAAAATGTGTGTTAATTCCAATATTTTCAAAATAGGATTTTGGAGAGAGGAAGAAAACTTTCAAAAGTTTTGAGAGCACCCCACCTCTCCACACCTTGAAGGCAAGCATTCTGAACCACGGCATAATATTTTTGGTGTGTTAGTTGACACGTTTATAACACCACCTTATTTCAGAGAACTTGTTATTTCATGTGATATGATCATTTGCATGAATGCATATTAGTGATTTCCTTGTTGTTCGAAAGGAATATACTTGTGATGGTAGTCATCCTCATGTGCCTTGCATGCATGCTGGAAATGAATCCAGGAAAGCCTCTGCCTTGGGTAGGCGTGAGCTGGTCGCCGGTCTCCGTCGGGACGGTTATGTCCGGTATGGCATAGTAAGGTATAATGAGTGTTGATTTTGTTGGTTGAAACATTTTGCTATACATATCATGCAGGGAATATCTAAGCCTCCTGAGTTGGCCGTAGATCGAGTCTTGTTCCGGTAACCCTCATACTTGTTTCGTGCTACCACTAGTCCCTGTCGTAGGTAGGGTATGGTTCAGTAAGTTGTTAACCCTTGTCTTGGCACACACCATACAAAGAGGCCATGGTGGAAGATACCGGTTGTAGCCGGTAGGCGTGCCACCTGGTCCGGGGGCATGGGTGTTTCCGGTTGGGACCGAGAGGGGGGCACCCCTTAGAGCGCGCGATATAAATTTGATCCCATGCTACGCGAGGTTGTAGCCTCCCCACTTAGAGTTTTGCTTAACAGGTGTCATGGGTGATTCCAGACACGAGTAAAAGCTGTTGTGTGCAAGTCAGGCGTGTTTTCAACTGGAAGACCGTAGACGGAATTAGTTCCGATGAACTAAAGAAATCCGTTACTCGTGGGTAAAGAGTACACTCTCTGCAGGGATATTAAATCTATTCGAAGAGCCGTGTCCATGGTTAAGGACTACAGTCTGGGATGGGTCAAGTGTCGGTCTTAGTGTCGATCTTCGGAGGTGAAACTGTTAAACCAGAACATATGGATTTTTACTTGTGATATATGATTGTTATGATTTTTTTTGTTGTGGACTAACCGTTTGCATTTTTTGAAATAATGAATATCCCTGGGACGGTACCACCTCTTGGATATTCACCATGATTATGTTTATTTATTTTTCAAGCCCTTTATGTGGCGTCGCACAGACGCCCGACTTTGGCATGCTTGTTATTTATTTTACAAGCCCTTTATGTGGCGTCGCATAGACGCCCGACTGTGGCATGCTGGTTATTTATTTACCATATAAGCCCTTTATGTGGTGTCGCTTAGACGCCCGACTGAGGCATGCTTCATATCATGGCCCTTTCGAGGCATCGCTTCAGACACCCGATCGGTGCATGTTATTTCTACCCCATTATTGCATATTCATGTTGCATATAAATAACCTGCTTGCATGCATCAGAGATTTTATTTTATGACTGACGATGTGATCATAGAATATTTCAGTGCATGATTATCAGTTATATTATACCCGTGTTCATAATGTTTGCGAGTACATTCAAAGTACTCACTGGCTTGTCCCTGGCTATTATCTTGGCCAGATTTCTTGCATGGAGAGGAACGTTGCGATGACAGCCCCGAAAATTAAGCAACGGTGATAGCAGCCTCGCGAAGATAGGAGTTAACCTGGTCAGCTGTTCCTGTGGGAAATGGAGTTCGATGGACACTGAAGATCCACAAACCGCTTCCGCCATCAACCACTAGAAACCATTTGTTGTACTCCCAGGACAGAATGGTCTTGTACTACATTTTTTTGTATTTTTCTTGGAATTTCTGTATCAAGTTGGTGCCTTATCAACTAACAGTAATCCTGGGGCTGGTGAGCACAACGGCCATTTTCTGGAAATTAATACCCGGAAAACCGGTCGTGACAAAGAATTGGTAATATTAGTAAACGTCAAGAAATGCTTATGAATTATTCACTTGTTATTGAACCATTTGATGTTTGGGGCTTTGATTATATGTGACCTTTTCCTGCCTCTAATGGATATACCCATATTTTAGTTGCTCTTGATTACGTTACTAAGTGGGTAGAAGCTATTCCAACTAGTAGTGCTGATCATAACACTTCTATTAAAATGCTTAAAGAAGTTATTTTCCTGAGGTTTGGAGTCCCTAGATATTTAATGACTGATGGTGGTTCACATTTTATTCATGGTGCTTTCCATAAAATGCTTGCTAAGTATGACGTTAATCATAGAATTGCATCTCCTTATCACCCACAGTCTAGTGGTCAAGTAGAATTGAGAAATAGAGAGCTCAAATTAATTTTGCAAAAGACTGTTAATAGATCTAGAAAGAATTGGTCTAAGAAACTTGATGATGCATTATGGGCCTATAGAACTGCATATAAAAATCCTATGGGTATGTCCCCATATAAAATGGTTTATGGAAAAGCATGTTACTTACTTCTCGAACTAGAACATAAGGCATATTGGGCTATTAAAGAGCTCAACTATGATTTCAAACTTGCCGGTGAAAAGAGGTTATTTGATATTAGCTCACTTGATGAATGGAGAACCCAAGCTTATGAAAATGCCAAGTTGTTTAAAGAAAAAGTTAAAAGATGGCATGACAAAAGGATACAAAAGCGTGAGTTTAATGTAGGTGATTATGTATTGATATACAACTCTCGTTTAAGATTTTTTGCAGGAAAACTTCTCTCTAAATGGGAAGGCCCCTACGTCATCGAGGAGGTCTATCATTCCGGTGCCATAAAAATCAACAACTTCGAAGGCACAAATCCGAAGGTGGTAAACGGTCAAAGAATCAAACATTATATCTTAGGTAATCCCATAAATGTTGAAACCAATGTTATTGAAACCGTAAGCCCGGAGGAATACATAAGAGACACTTTCCAGAACGTTTCAGACTCCGAAAAGGAATAGGTATGTGGTACGGTAAGTAAACCAACTCCAAAAACAGTTTTTAAGGCAATATTTCTCCGTTTTGGAATATTTAGAAAAATATAAAAATAAGTAGCAGTCCGGGAAGCACACGAGGGCCCCACGAGGGTGGAGGGTGCGCCCCCCTACCTCGTGGGCACCTCATGTGCCTTCCAGACTTCGTTTTTGTATGATACGTATTTTGGTCGGTAAAAATTCATTATATATTCTCCTGAAGGTTTTGACTCCCGTATCACGCAAATATCCTCTGTTTTTGTTTCGAGCCGTTGCTGCTGCAGATTAGATCAACATGTCGTCCCAGGATTCGGAAGGAGATTACTTAGCAAATCCTAAGGTCTATGGAGATGTGGAGCACGATGGTTGGACCACGGAAGAAGAAGAGGACTATGAACCCAAGGGGAAGGAGGAGACGAGCTCAGATGAAGATGAAGCCCCATTACCTCAACCTCGGGACATGCATGTGGAGTTCAAAAAGTCAAGTCTCCTTGATAGGGTAAAGAAACCAAAGATCGAGTTTATCCCTTTTCGTCTCTTGCAGGAAAATAAGCAGGACCTATGCAAAAATATATTAACCCTGGAGTGGGAGATTGATGATTTGAGGGACCAAAATTCTGTCCTCAAGCGCAAATTAAGGGAGAAGTCTATGCCAATAACTAAGTCAACATCACCACCATCCTCTCCACCAACAAAGAAGGAGACATAATCACATGGGTATGGGCACTCCCCTTGGCAACTTCCAAGCTTGGGGGAGGTGCCCCGGTATCGTATCACCATCACATTCCTATGTTTACCGTTTTTCTTAAGTTCGATCTTATTAGTAGTATCTTGATCTAGTAGAATAAAGTTTATGGCACGATCTAGTTTTGAGTTTTGCTTTATGATCTCTCTATGTAATCGAGTCCGTGAGCTATATAATAAAGATTAGTGTTGAGTCAAGGGCTTGATTATTTTGTCATGATCTTGAGTGAATAAAATAAAAGAGAAAAAAAGAAATAAAGAGTTCATATTGATCTTATTAAGAGTAATGACTTCACATAGAAAGAGTATGATGATTAAAAGTTGTTGGGAGTTGGCAGACATAGCTTTGGTCATCGTTGCAATTAATAGGAAGTAATAAGGAAAGAGAGGTTTCACATATAAATATATTATTATTGACATCTCTTATGACTGGAAGCACTCATTAAAATATGACATGCTAAAGAGTTAATGTTGGACAAGGAAGATAACGTAATGGGTTATGTTTTCTTATATCTGAGATAAAGTATGTTGTCATGGATCATCCAACATGTTGAGCTTGCCTTTCCCCCTCATGCTAGCCAAATTCTCAGCACCAAGTAGAGATACTACTTGTGCTTCCAAAACCCTTAAACCAGTTTTGCCATGAGAGTCCACCATATCTACCTATGGATTGAGTAAGATCCTTCAAGTAAGTTGTCATCGGTGCAAAGCAATAAAAATTGCTCTAAATATGTATGATTGATTGGTGTGGGGGAAATAAGCTTTATACGATCTTGTGATGTGGAAGAAATAAAAGCGACAGACTGCATAATAAAGGTTCATATCACAAGGGGCAATATAAAGTGATGTTCTTCCGCATTAAGATTTTGTGCATCCAACCATAAAAGCGCATGGCAACCTCTGCTTCCCTATGTGAAGGGCCTATCTTTTATTATTATCTTCTACCTTATGCAAGAGTCATGGTGATCTTCACCTTTCCTTTTACACTTTATCCTTTGGCAAGCACAGTATGTTGGAAAGATCTTGATAGATATACCTAATCGGATGTAGGGGAGCATGAGTTATTATTGTTTACATTACCCTTGAGGTAAAAGGTTGGGAGGCAAAACTATAAGCCCCTATCTTTCTCTGTGTCTGATTAAAACTCCGTAACCACAAGTATTGCATGACTGCTAGCAATTATGAAATACTAAATGATAGTTGAGTAAGTGGACTTGCTATTAAGCTCTGACATATACTCTTTCTGATGTTATGATAAAATGCAATTGCTTCAATGACTGAGATTATAGTTTGTTGGTTCTCAATAAAGTTTATGATTCGTACTCTGCATTGTGAATGGATTATTACTTGAGCATAAGAAATCATATGACAATATCTATATATGTTGATGTTATGAGAATAATCATGATGCCTTCATGTCCGTATTTTATTTTTATCGACACCTCTACCTCTAAATATGGGGACATATTTATCATTATCGGCTTCCGCTTGAGGACAAGCGAGGTCTAAGCTTGGGGGAGTTGATACGTCCATTTTGCATCATGCTTTTATATTGATATTTATTGCATTATGGGCTGTTATTGCATGTTATGTCACAATACTTATGGCTATTCTCTCTTATTTTACAAGGATTACATAAGGAGGGAGAATGCCGGCAGCTAGAATTCTGGGCTGGAAAAGGAGAAAATATTAGAGACCTATTCTGCACAACTCCAAAAGTCCTGAAACTCCATGAAAGTAATTTTTGGAAATAATAAAAAATATTGAGCGGAAGAAGTTCACCAGATGGGGCCCCACCTGGCCACGAGGGTGGGGGCGCGCCCTACCCCCTTGGACGCGCCCCCCTGCCTCGTGGGCCCCCTGTTGGCTCTCCAATGGCCATCTTCTGCTATATGAGGTCTTTCGTCGAGGAAAAAATCATAAGCAACCTTTCGGGACGAAACTCCGCCGCCACGAGGCGGAACCTTGGCGGAACCAATCTAGGGCTCCGGCAGAGCTGTTCTGCCGGGGATACTTCCCTCCGGGAGGGGGAAATCATTGCCATCGTCATCACCAACGCTCCTCTCATCGGGAGAGGGCAATCTCCATCAAAATCTTCACCAGCACCATCTCCTCTCAAAACCCTAGTTCATCTCTTGTATCCAATTCTTGTCTCCAAGTCCGGGATTGGTACTAGTAGGTTGCTAGTAGTGTTGATTACCCCTTAGAGTTGATGCTAGTTGGTTTATTTCGTGGAAGATCATATGTTCAGATCCTTTATGCATATTAATACCCCTCTGATTATGAACATGAATATGCTTTGTGAGTAGTTACGTTTGTTCCTGAGGACATGGGAGAAGTCTTGCTATTAGTAGTCATGTGAATTTGGTATTCGTTCGATATTTTGATGAGATGTATGTTGTCTAGCCTCTAGTGGTGTTATGTGAACATCGACTACATAACACTTCACCATTATTTGGGCCTATAGGAAGGCATTGGGAAGTAATAAGTAGATGATG
Organism: Triticum urartu; assembly: GCF_003073215.2. Lineage (NCBI taxonomy): Eukaryota > Viridiplantae > Streptophyta > Magnoliopsida > Poales > Poaceae > Triticum > Triticum urartu. The sequence continues at coordinate 150,755,556 of NC_053028.1, read as the reverse complement.
GGTTGCTAGAGTGACAGAAGCTTAAACCCTAGTTTATGCGTTGCTTCGTAAGGGGCTGATTTGGATCCACATGTATCATGCTATGGTTAGGTTTACCTTAATACTTTTGTTGTAGTTGCGAATGCTTGCAATAGAGGTTAATCATAAGTGGGATGCTTGTTCAAGTAAGAACAACACCCAAGCACCGGTCCACCCACATATCAAATTATCAAAGTACCAAACGTGAATCATATGAAGGTGATGAAAACTAGCTTGACGATATTCCCATGTGTCCTCGGGAGCGCTTTTCCTTATATAAGAGTTTGTCCAGGCTTGTCCTTTGCTACAAAAAGGATTGGCCCACCTTGCTGCACTTTATTTACTTTTGTTACTTGTTGCTTGTTACAAATTATCTTATCACAAAACTATCTGTTACCACTTATTTCAGTACTTGCAGAGAATACCTTGCTGAAAACCGCTTATCATTTCCTTCTGCTCCTCGTTGGGTTCGACACTTTTACTTATCGAAAGGACTACGATAGATCCCCTATACCTGTGGGTCATCAGACATCTATACCAATTAGTGAGGAAGTTAATGATGATGATCATGAAACTTCAAATCAAGTTGTTACTGAACCTCGTAGGTCAACCAGAGTAAGATCCGCACCAAAGTGGTATGGTAATCCTGTTCTGGAGGTTATGTTACTAGACCATGACGAACCTACGAACTATGAAGAAGTGATGGTGAGCCCAGATTCCGCAAAATGGCTTGAGGCCATGAAATCTGAGATGGGATCCTTGTATGAGAACAAAGTGTGGACTTTGGTTGACTTGCCCGATGATCGGCAGGCCATCGAGAATAAATGGATTTTCAAGAAGAAGACTGATGTTGACGGTAATGTTACTGTCTATGAAGCTTGACTCGTTGCAAAAGGTTTTTGACAAGTTCAAGGGGTTGACTACGATGAGACTATCTCACCCGTAGCGATGCTTAAGTCTGTCCGAATCATGTTAGCAATTGCCGCGTTTTATGATTATGAAATTTGGCAAATGGATGTCAAAACTGCATTCCTGAATGGATTTCTGGAAGAAGAGTTGTATATGATGCAACCGGATGGTTTTATTGATCTAAAGGGAGCTAACAAAGTGTGCAAGCTCCAGCGATCCATTTATGGACTGGTGCAAGCCTCTCGGAGTTGGAATAAACATTTTGATAGTGTGATCAAAGCATATGGTTTGATACAGACTTTTGGAGAAGCCTGGATTTACAAGAAAGTGAGTGGGAGCTCTGTAGCATTTCTGATAGGGATAATTAGATTTATGCCCCTAGTTGTGTCCCACTCATCTGTTTTACCCCTAATTCCCAAAAGTCACCGGTTCTATCCAAGTCACTTTGCTCCTCTTATGCTTTTTCCCTTTGACCGTTTGACCGTCAGTTTGAAAACTTCATAACTAATTCATACCGAATTAGAAAAATGCAAATAAGATACCAAAATGTTCAGAAAAACATCAACTATATGTTAGTGTCATTTGCATTCATGAAAAAAGTGTTGGAAAGTGCACATCCGAGTTTTAGCTCTTTTGTTACCACCATGAATAGTGAACTCTAAAAAAATTCAAAAAAAATTCAAAAAAAATATGGTGGCGGAGAACAACAAATGTTCTAAGTGCTTGCCAAGTTTCATTAGGGAACGACATTCATGGAAGTCGTGGCAAAAAAAATCTATTTTGGAGTGCTGATTGTTTTTTTGCCGCGGCACCCACGAATGTTATTCCCTGATGAAACTTGGCAGGCACTTAAAACATTTGTCATTCTTTGCCACCAATTTTTTTTAAATTTTTTTGAACTTTTTTAGATTTTACTATTCATGGTGGTAGCATAAGAGCTAAAACTCAGATGGGCACTTTCCAACACTTTTTTCATGAATGCAAATGACACTAGCATATAGGTGATGTTTTTCTGAACATTTTGGTATCTTATTTGCATTTTTCTGATTTGGTACGAATTAGTTATGAAGTTTTCAAACTGATGGTCAAACGGTCAATGGGTAAAAGCATAATAGGAGCAAAGTGACTTGGACAGAACCAGTGGCTTTTGGGAATTAGGGGTAAAACAGACGAGTGGGACACAACTAGGGGCATAAATCTAATTATCCCTTTCTGATATTATATGTGGATGACATATTATTGATTGGAAATGATATAGAATTTCTGGATAGCATAAAGGGATATTTGAATAAGAGTTTTTCAATGAAAGACCTCGGTGAAGCTGCTTATATATTGGGCATCAAGATCTATAGAGATAGATCAAGACGCTTAATTGGACTTTCACAAAGCACATACCTTGACAAAGTTTTGAAGAAGTTCAAAATGGATCAAGCAAATAAAGGGTTCTTGCCTGTGTTACAAGGTGTGAAGTTGAGTAAGACTCAATGCCTGACCAGTGCAGAAGATAGAGAGAAAATGAAAGATGTTCCCTATGCTTCAGCCATAGGCTTTATCATGTATGCAATGCTGTGTACCAGACCTGAATTGTGCCTTGCTATTAGTTTAGCAGGGAGGTACCAAAGTAATCCAGGAGTGGATCACTGGACAGCGGTCAAGAACATCCTGAAATACCTGAAAAGGACTAAGGATAAGTTTCTCATTTATGGAGGTGACAAAGAGCTCGTCGTAAATGGTTACGTCGATGCAAGCTTTGACACTGATCCAGACAATTCTAAATCGCAAACCGGATACGTGTTTATATTGAACGGTGGAGCTGTCAGTTGGTGTAGTTCTAAACAGAGCGTCGTAGCGGGATCTACATGTGAAGCGGAGTACATAGCTGCTTCAGAAGCAGCAAATGAAGGAGTCTGGATGAAGGAGTTCATATCTGATCTAGGTGTCATGCCTAGTGCATCGGGTCCAATGAAAATCTTTTGTGATAATACTGGTGCAATTGCTTTGGCAAAGGAATCCAGATTTCACAAGAGAACCAAGCACATCAAGAGACGCTTCAACTCCATACGGGATCAAGTCCAGGTGGGAGACATAGAGATTTGCAAAATACATACGGATCTGAATGTTGCAGACCCATTGACTAAGCCTCTTCCACGAGCAAAACATGATCAACACCAAGGCTCCATGGGTGTTAGAATCATTACTGTGTAATCTAGATTATTGACTCTAGTGCAAGTGGGAGACTGAAGGAAATATGCCCTAGAGGCAATAATAAAGTTATTATTTATTTCCTTATATCATGATAAATGTTTATTATTCATGCTAGAATTGTATTAACGGGAAACATGATACATGTGTGAATACATAGACAAACAGAGTGTCACTAGTATGCCTCTACTTGACTAGCTCGTTGATCAAAGATGGTTATGTTTCCTAGCCATAGACAAAGAGTTTTCATTTGATTAACGGGATCACATCATTAGGAGAATGATGTTATTGACGTGACCCATTCCGTTAGCTTAGCACTTGATCATTTAGTATGTTGCTATTGCTTTGTTCATGACTTATACATGTTCCTATGACTATGAGATTATGCAACTCCCGTTTACCGGAGGAACACTTTGTGTGCTACCAAACGTCACAACGTAACTGGGTGATTATAAAGGTGCTCTACAGGTGTCTCCGAAGGTACTTGTTGGGTTGGCGTATTTCGAGATTAGGATTTGTCACTCCGATTGTCGGAGAGGTATCTCTGGGCCCACTCGGTAATGCACATCACTATAAGCCTTGCAAGCGTTGCAACTAATGAGTTAATCGCGGGATGATGTATTACAGGACGAGTAAAGAGACTTGCCGGTAACAAGATTGAACTAGGTATTGAGATATCGACGATCGAATCTCGGGCAAGTAACATACCGATGACAAAGGGAACAATGTATGTTGTTATGCGGTTTGACCAATAAAGATCTTCGTAGAATATGTGGGAGCCAATATGAGCATCCAGGTTCCGCTAATGGTTATTGACCGGAGACATGCCTCGGTCATGTCTACATAGTTCTCGAACCCGTAGGGTCCGCACGCTTAAAGTTCGATGACAGTTATATTATGAGTTTATGTGTTTTGATGTACCGAAGGTAGTTCGGGGTCCCGGATGTGATCACGGACATGACAAGGAGTCTCAAAATGGTCGAGACGTGTCGGTGTACAAAAAGAGGGGTATACTTTTTGTACCCCTATAACTGTGCACGGGCAGTCTGAGCCACGGGCACCACCACACCAAGCAAGGCAAGGGAGGTGAGCCAAGGTAAGGCCGAATCTCAAGAGAACCAGAACGACGGCAAGGACAAGACCACAAAGAGCAAAGGGGGCGAAGCAGACTCCCCCGACAAGATCCTTGCGGGGGACGGTTCTAGCACCCCGGCAAGGCTCTTGCCACGGCAACTCGCCCCACGCCTTCGGAGGAAATCACCCTTGAGTCCACTGCCCCCATGGGGCAAGGATTCGGGAGATATCCCCATGGTGGCATGCAGATCTTTGTGAAGACATTCAAGATCAGATACACGTTATGGAAGATGACAACCCTTGGCGGGATCCCAACCAAGGAGGACCACAAGGCCCCCGGCAAGCGCCTTGCCGGCGATGACAGCAGGCGCCTCGGCAAGACCCTTGCCGGGGCCCCGGCAAGGCCCTTGCCGAGAACACTCGTAGGGCCACCATCAGGCCCACGCCGACTAAACTTCCACCACCGCATGCTTGTAGCTGCCGACCCAACCAGCTGGGCAGGCACCTACGTGGCGGCATGTAGATCTTCGTGAAGACCCACCACTGCGCCACCTCAGCTGCCTGCCTACCTACATGGCGTCGCAGGCATCGCTGGCTAGGGCGCGTGTCGACACAAGAATGAGCGGCGATGGACGAGACGGGTCTCTCCCCCATCCCTGATAAAGCAAGGACACCTAGGCAATACGCACTAAATGCGCCTTGTCATGTAATGCGAAGGATAACCTCGCACCACTGTACCCTTTCCACCTCCTGTGTGCCACTGTGGCAACCCCTTTTTCTATAAAAGGAGGCCCGAGGCGACCAGGAGAAGGATTCGGTTTTTTGGAGCTCCTCACGCCCCATAGCTAGCTCAAGAACACAGATATACAATCCACCAAAGCAGGAGTAGGGTTTTACGCATCCTCGCGGCCCGAACCTGGATAAACGAACCGTGTGCTATCTGTTTGATCCGCTCTTCTCACGACCCCGCGCCCCGCTAACCGTAGTAGGGATTCTTGTGATCCCATAGGTGTTGTTCCCACCGACATCTTTGGCGCGCCAGGTAGGGGGCGCAGTTGTGAGAATCGGCTTTAGCAGTTAGCCCGGCACTCCTTCACCTTCGGGACCCTTGGAGAAGAAAGGAGGCGAGAAGATCGACACTCGAGCGATTGCAAACGGAAGCTAAGTTACGCCTTTGTATGAGAAACCTGCATGCCAGGGGGCTCTCCCACGATCGGCAACGCCCTTGCCCTGTTTCGAGTCCGCTCAACAGCTCAAGCGGCTGCGTCGAGAATGGCAGAGTAGCCTTCCGCGATCAACAACGCCCTCGATTCTGACTCGAGTCAAGCTCGACAGTTCGAGCGGCCGCGTTCAGAACGGAAAGGTGGCTCATCTGGCAGCACGCGTACCCGGCAGGCCATGGGGATCTGTCCCCAAACGCCGCTAGGGGCTTCCGCGCCGGCGAGCCTACTCAATTGACGTAGGGCGCGCATACAAAGAGGAATTGAATGGGGAAATAACATGCATGAAAATTAAGAGTACCTCAAAGTTATGTTACATCAAATCATTGCTGTGGTTCTAACTAAAGATAAAATTTGTCTTGGTTGGGAACCCGCAGCGGCGAAGAAGAACGGGATGCCTAATCCCGGCGCTGGCCTTCCACCCTCTTGATTTCATCGATGCAGTCGATGATGGGCTTGATGCGATCCTTGAGCACCGTGAGGTCGGTACCATTCAGCAAGCTATCCATCACGGCCGCGAAGTCAAGGTCGGGATTCCAGTACGCCACCTTGGTGAGGACCTTGGTTACGACCCTCCGGCAAAGTCGCCGGGCCTCCCCGGCCAGCGCGGCCGCCCTGTTGGAGTGAAGATAGGCCAAGGCTCCAAGGACGCCCTCGAAGAACTGGGTCAGCTTGGCGTTGACGGTCCCGCTGCGCTCAGGGGCATACCTCACGTTTGGCATCCCCATGATGGCCAACTGCGAGGTGACCCTGCCGGCGATGTCCTCCAGATGGCTGATCCACCTGTTCTCGCCCGCCACATAATCTTGGTGGGAGGCGGCCTCGTTTGCCCGCAGCTGCTTCTCCTCCTCCAGGTTCCTGGTCAAGGTCTCCTCCCGAGCCCTGCTCTCCGACAACATCTTCTTGAGATCCTCCAGCTTCAGCTTGAGGTCTCTGATGGAGTTTTGCGCTTCGGAGAGCTCCCCAGTCCTGCTGATGACCGCTCCTTGCGCCTCTGCCAAGGCGCGGTTGAGCGTGCTCTTCTCGTTGGACAGCTTGAGGGCCTATTCCTTCAGCTCGTCCCGCTCTACCTCCAACTCCCTCACCTTGCCGGCATGGGCCAGAGCTTGGGCATCGAGTGCCTCTTTGTGCCTCTGCTCCAGCTCGCGAGTCCGTCGCGCGACAAGGGCCTCGAGCTCCTCGCCTCACGCACGGAGAGGTCCTCTTCCTGGGAATCCAAGGCGGCTTGATGCTGGTTCCGGGCGGCCTCGGCCACGGCAGCCAAGTTCGCCGCCTTTTCCTGGGCCTTCTCGATGTCAGCCATCTTCATGGTGAGCTCTACATCGCTCTTGGCCAATTCCTCCTGAAAGGCCCTCTGCTCCTCGTGAGTCTGGTGGAACCAGGTCTGCGTCTCAGCAACGCGCGCCTTGAAGTCCACCTCCGCGTTGTCCACCGTTGCCATCCTGGACTTGACCTTGTCCAGGCGGGCACGGTAGAGCACTTGGAGCTTCCGGAAATTGGCCCCATGGCACGGAGAAGCTGCTCTTCTAGAGAACCGTCGCCGCCAATGCCCGGCTCATCAACCACCTCGAGCCCGATGGCGGCAAGCACCTCACCGTCAAAGACTTCCCCTTCCATGGGCGCTCGGCTTGACGCCCCTCGAAGATGGACGAAAAGATCGTCGCCCACCTTCAGATATCTGCCGGGGCCCGAGGCTGAGGAGGAGGGAGGCTGGTCATCCACCACCTCTTCCTCGGCGAAGGCCTTGCCGGCTTCCCCGGCAGGTCCACCGCTGGTGCCCTTGGCAGAAGCCTCGCCGGTCACCTTGGCGGCCCCCGCGGCGGTGTCCTCGGCAGCATCCTTGGCGGCCTCATCAGCGGCGGCCTCGTCAGCATCCTTGGCAGCCTCCTCGGCGGCAATCCTGTCGGCCTCCGCTGCGGCCTCCTCAGCAATATTTCCAACAGCAGTGTCCACGTCCTCCATGTTTGTTGAGGGAGGGCCTGGGCAGTGATGGGGGCAATGAAGGCAAGAAAAAGAATAAGGGAAAAACAGAGATGGAGGACAGGCGACTCACCGGTGCCAGGCTGTGAAGCAGAAGTCCCCTCCTCGCCAGCATTTGGCGCCGTGGCAGAGTCACCAACGCCCAAGTTCCCCTCTTCCTCCATGGGTGTGGGCTCCGTGCCTGATGCCCTTGCCGGGGACGCCCCTCGCGGTGGCGTAGTCGATGGGGGTGGTGTGTTGGGAGTAGCCCTCTGTGGCTCCTCCTATTGCCGCTCCCCTCCTGCAAACCCGACAAGGTCAACATCATAACATCAAGCGCCTACCACATGTCGAGTAAGAGGAGGGTGACGAACATACGCTGGGGGCTGTGCCGGGGGCTACTATCCGGGCTACTCAGCACCACCAGTGGTGACTTTGAAGCACTGGCCGGGGGCTGGCTGCTCGCCGAGGCCTTCGCCCTCTTCGCCCTCTGGGCCAACGTCTCTGCGCCCCTACAAAAGCAAAAACGGATCAGGAGATAAGTGATTTGACTCAGGGGAATGGAAATTGACAGTAAGGAACGGAGTACTTACTCGTCATCCATTTCCTCCTCTTCCACTGCCTTCCTTTTCCTCTGCGGGCTGAGAGGCCCAAGATCAAAAGGGAGCTCCACGTCATCATCGGAGTCGACATCTGCCAGAGGAGGCGAGGAAGGCGGGGTTTGTGCGCGCCCAGATGAGGAAGGGAGTGTTGCCTTCTTCTCAGCGGCCTTCGTCAGCTTCTTTGCCGCCGTGGCCCTCGTGTGACGCCCGGACCCCTCCAGGGTCAATTGAGGCCGCGTAGCCCTGCCGGCCCGGACCGGCTCGCCGGAGCCAGACCGCCGCAGGACTCGCCCTCTTCCCTTGGTTGGCGTCGAGCCCGCCGCCACATCCTCCTCCCCCGACGACTCGTCGGCCGCGTCCTCAACAAGCAGAGCTCCAGTGTCGGTGCTGCTGGCCTCCTCGGTGGCCGCCGCCCGCAGGGTGAGCTGCTCTTCCACCGCAGTCGTTGCGGCCTTGTCCTCCACACCCCCGGCACTGCCGGCCTCCATGGCAAGCTGCGCCTCCCTCGCCCTAGTGGCGATGTAGTCCAGCTCTGCCTGGGTGGTCTCCATGACAAGCCACCGCTCGGCGTCAGCATTGACATACACCTCAATCAGGGTGTCGAAAAATTGCTGCACCTCTGCATCCATCGGCTCCTTCCAGCTCAGGACAGGGCCGTGTGCGTTACAGTCCGGCATCATAGCGATGATCTCGGACCGGCGTGAATTATTGCACAACGGGACCACCCCCGCTGGCAACTTGAAAAACGGCCCCTTGGTGGCCTTGCCGACCTTTGCGGCAGCCCTCGCGGACTTGCCGGTCCGTTCGACCTCGCCATCGCGACCCACATCTAGCTGAAAGAGCCACTGGCAGAAGTGGGCATGCGCCATCACCGTGAAGTTGTGGTCGAGGCCAGGGCGGAGCCTCATGATGTCAGCCGGATTCGTAAAAAGCCAGGCAGGCCTCCCCTTGTTGTGCAACAGGGCGATCCGGCGGCGAATGAAGTCCGCCCCGATCATCTCAAGGGTGAGTCCAGCCCAAGTCAGCCAGAGAATCCTGGTGGTGGCGATAGTAAGCCTCCCGTCGGCGGTGTCAACATCACTCCAGTCACTACCGCGGACCGGCGGCACTCGGCGGACCTTGCAAAATTCCGGCGGGTCTGCATCCTCAATCCAGCACCACCGGCCACGCCATTCCTCCCACCTCTCCTTCATGGCACCGTCCGGGTACGCCTCCTTGGATCTTGGGATCCAGGTGATGCAACCAGAGACGACACCTCCCGTCTGGATCCTAGGGAAGAAATAATGGCGGAAGATCGCCGTGTTGGGCTGCACCCCGGCAAAGCCTTCGCAAAGATGCGCAAAGAAAGCCATGCACGCCACCGCATTCGGAGTAAAATCCAAGAGGCGAAAGCCGAAGGTGTGCATAATGTCGTAGAAGAAATCGGAAAAAGGGGGGCATAACCCGCAAGAAAGGTAATCGACGAAAAAGGGATACCGATTTGGAGCAGGATCGGCCAAAGCGGCAGGAATGACACGCATCGCCGGGTGTCCCGAACTCTCTCCCCTGTCTTCACTCCCCATAGGGGCCTGAAGGAAGCCCGGAGCTCATGAACATCAACCGTCGAGGGGAATAAAAAGGCGGGCTTCGTCCGGTCCCCCAACAGCGCGCTCTCCGGCGGCTCCACGGTCCCAGAGCCCTTGGCCACCCCCTTGCCCTTGGCGGATTTGGGTGCCATGGCGGCCGAGAGGTTTAGAGGATTGAAGAAGGGGGGTGGCGAAGAAGCAACGGCAGGCGATGGCGAAAGCTTAGGAAGGAAGAAAGAGAGGAAACGACGGCTCTGAGATTGGAAACGGCATGAGGGAAGAGGAGAAAGTGAGCAGCGCGCCCACGGTTATTCCTTCTTATGTGGGAAAATGCGGGCCGCCTCCTTTCACATTAACTGTGATGTGACGCATGCCCGCGGGAACTGTCGTGATTTTGTCACGGCAGATGTACTCATGAAAGGACTTAGTCATGGAGCCATCGCAACAGGTTAGCTTGAAGGGGTTAAAGCGGACACAGGGACGCAAGAGGGTTTATACTAGTTCAGCCCCTTCGATGAAGGTAAAAGCCTACATCAAGTTGTGATGGGATTGATGGGGTTTCGATGACTAGGGAACAAACAAGCTTCGCCTAAGTCTCGAGTTGTTGTCTGTTGTCCTAAACCGCCGCCGGGTCGTCCCCTTATATACATGGGTGATGCCCGTCGGTTCACAGAGTCCCAACACCGGTTCATATTCATATCCGGGTTGGTCTCTCCTTATTCCTAACTTACAGCACAAGTTTACATACAAATGCCGGTTTACGGCTACAAATCTTAAACCGACTACGGGCCTTGGGCCCTCATCTATCTTCTTGGGCTATAATACTCTTGGACTACTGATGAAGTTAACCCGGCCCAAATAGGACGGTTTACGCCCAGTAGCAATATCCCCAACATTAGGCCCCAGATTGATTTGAACGGAGTTCATGTCAATCCTTAGCAAAAATCTTCATCTTCAACATCTTCTTGTAGTTGTTGAACCGCCGTGATGTCATCTTCTCCAATTGCTGTAAACCGGAGTGACGTCATCTGTCATAAAGAAAGTATCCATGATATCTCCTTTTTTAATAGATCTGCGAAAATCGAGGCGACTGCTCCGTTTCGTGGCCCCTGGTTTGTCGCGCCTGACACATGCCCTTTTGCCTTATAAATAGGACCGAAGGGTCATTTCTTTTCTCCCCTTCGTGCCTTTCTTCTTCGTCTTCCTCGCGTCGCCAGCTTCGGAGCTCCGCCGCCGCCGCCGACTTCTGCACCAACCTTGGCCGCTCCATCAACCTGATCGCACCAGAGCACCGCGGCGACCTTCCGCGTTCTCCTCAGTTCTGGTAGGTCTTCTGCTCTTCTCAATATAGATCTGTTCTAGGGTTTCGTGTTCTTGCGGTGTTCATCACCTGCTCATATACTAGATCCTGGATGCGTCTGTGAACCCCTACTCTGAATAGCGGCAACTTTTATTATCCGCCTTTAGTTTCATGCCCAAAACCATAAATCTCATATATACTTCTGCCCATTGATTCAATACCATTCTGCTTTGAGCTTTTGAATATTTTCCTTCTTTTCTGAACTTGCTTCAGATCCAATGCTGTAGAGAAATCTTGTGAAACCTGTTCCTGTATATTTATCCATCCGTAATCTCAACTGCTTCAATGCTTAGATCAGGCGGTTTAACTTGGTGTAGAAAAAATTAACAAACCGGCATATACCATTAGTCCCCTTGTTGAACCGCCGGAACTCTTTGGCCAGATGCTTCATAGAACTCCGGTTTAGATATAAATTTCTCCGGTTTAACATTGTATATACCAGTATACATGTAACCAACACATTCTTGAAACGGAATCACCTATTTTGTAGATTTCATCATGGCCAAGCAAGTATATGAGTGCAACTGGGTTCCTTCTCGTGTCACAGAAACTCAATTGAATAATTTAGTCCTGATCGGTGCTTTAAGCAGCAAAGACACTATCCATTGGAGGGTCCCTGGTAAAGAATGTCCTCCCACACCTCAAGAGGGAGAGGTCGTCGTTTTCGCAGATCACTTAGCCCGGGGCTTTAATCTGCCTGGTTCTAAATTTTACCGGGATGTCTTAGCCAATTTTCAACTCCGCCCGCAAGACACTGGCCCCAACTCTGTTACCAACATATGTCACTTCCAAGTGCTCTGTGAGGTGTTCTTTCAAGAGGAACCCACAGTTGAGTTGTTCAGAGACTGCTTCCATCTAAACCGCCGCACAAAGTTTACTGACGGTTCCAATACGGAATTGGGTGGTGTGGCGATTCAGAAAAGGAAAGAGGTCACTTACCCTCACGCTAAACTACACAGCCACCCCAAAGAGTGGAATCAAACATGGTTCTACTGCAAAGACACCTCCCCTGCTGATGAAAATCCTTTACCTGGCTTTCGTCCGGAGCGGCTTAGCAATAACACCCTTTTCTGCAAAGGTTGACTGCCAAGGAGAGAAGTAAATATGCTCCTCAACTGTCCAAGCTCAGAGCCTTCATGGCCAACGGTTTAATAGGAGTTGATCTCGCTCGCTGTTGGATATCGTGGAGCATACTGCCCCTTAGTCAGCGCTCCGGTTTGATGTGCGAGTATACTGGTAGTGTCGATGACCCACTGCGTCATGTTAACATCCAGCTCACCAACGAAGAAGTCACAGAAGCTGTGAAGAAAATGTTGAACGAACCGGAACACATCTGTGCCCGAACCGGCCTGCTTCCCTTCTGTGCTACCAACAAACCGCCAGCTGTAAGATTTTGATTTTACCTTTTACTGAACCTGTCATTGCTATATCTGTCCATTCTTTCATATCAACATCTGTTTAAATAGGGTGATGATCCGTTTTGGAGCAAGAAGCTTCCACAGGAGAAACCAGAAAAACCAGACAAACCGGAAAGACCAATCCGGCCAAATACTAATGTCGTGAAGAGGCCTGCTCATAAGAGGAAAACCACTGCATCTTCTGATCCGGCCGCTGATGATGATGTGGGTAACCGGGACCTTGAGGTAGAGCCTGATTCACTTGACTTATTTTTCACACGCCTTATTGATGATGATATTTGTCAGGATGATGCCGAAGCCAGCCATGCTGATGTTGCAGAGGTAATTACTCTCTCTTCCGATTCAAACCCTTTGCCTTCACTAAAAATCCGTCAGGCAAATCAGAAGGTTAAATTTTCTCATCCTCTTGCTTACTTGGATCCCAAATTTCTTATGAAGACCCAACAGCACAAAGCTCGCCGCACAACCCGGCACAGCGGCCAAGTAGTTACCTCCGCCGGTTTACCGAACAGTCCGGTTCGGAAACGCCATTCAGAGATCTCTAATTTGCTTGTCAGTGCTTGTCCTAAAGCGGGCTGTTTTCGTCAACCTCTTAATCCATCTGACTCCGATTATCAGGTTACTTCCCATTCATCCTCTGGCGAGTCATCGGCTACTCAGCTGCCACCGCTCAAAATGGTGCTTGGGTAAGCTATACTTATCATAACATTTCTGGTGCATTACTTTGTAACATATACTGTATTTGACTTTATTACTCCTTTCAGGGCCAAGCCTAGGCCGAGCAAGAAGGCTCGCCTGGATAAAGCGGCCGAGGAGGACGCCATCCCTGAACCGGATAAAACACCAGATCTTGAAGCGGCTATTTGTGAAGATATACCCAATGACCCACCACAACAAGATGACGACCTTATTGCTGAAGAGAGGCCTATTGACACCTCAGGCCCTGCCGACCAGCTCACAAGCCCCATCCGGATTGAGAGATCCACCAGTCCATCTCAGCCTGCTGACAAACCGACTGCCCCAGTGCAAACCGGTGATGCTAAGGATGATGATGTTGTGATTACTGGCATTGGCCGTACAGAGCCAAGCAATCCTGTTGCCTTATCCAAGCATACTGCCAAAGAAGAATTTGCTGCCATGGGCAAAGGCAAGTGGAATGTTGAACTGGCGACTTATGCTGCTCTGAATGCCCAAGATCTTCATTCCGGCTACCTGAACCGGCTGTATACCAGCCGTGACTATGAAGCTGGTCTAGTGAATATGATGAAAGAAAAATTTGAGGTAACTTCCATGTGCTTTTTCCTGCTTGGATATTTCAATCTTGGTAATTCTCCTAGCCCCCAAGGGCCGGTTTAGAATCTTCATTCAAACCGGGACTTGCTAATATAAATCTCAATGCTTCGGAATTCACTGATGTAGCCCCCCAAGGGCCGGTTCAACTTAGTGTAGTTAAACCGGGACTTTAAGTAATTGACACTGCAGCATCAGAATTTGTTCGAGCAAATAGCCATTAGCCCCCAAGTGCCAAGTTGAATACTTGTATTGATCTTGGGACTTTTATAATCAATTGAAAGATGAAGATCAAATATGCATTAGCCCCCAAGTGCCAAGTGCATAACTTGTTATGTGGTTGGTACTTCAATTCTCGCACTGCTTTCTGAATCATATAACTGTCTGTATGCAGGCTGAGCTGAAGACAAAAGAAAACCAAGTCGCCGATCTCCAAGAAAATCTGAAGTCCCAACAAGCTGAAACCTCAAAAGCAAAAGAGGAGTTGACCAGCGCTTTAAGCGTCATGGAACAGCTTAAGGAGGACTTTAAGAAAGAGCGGGCGGACTGGCCACTGAGAAGGCCACTTTGACTAAGGGAGTGGAAAATGCCGAGGCCGCACTTAAACCGGTGACAGATGAATTGACCAGCGTAATGCGTCAAGTGCATGCCATGACTGCCGCCATCTTTGGTAAGCTTTCTTGACTTATGTAGTAACTCGGCCTTCTTATGATGCGTCCGGTTTGTGAATCCTTTTGTAATGTTGCAGGGACACGCATTGGTCACTTGGGATCAGATGTGCAGAAGAAGTTGAAAGCTGCCTATACATTGATAGAGCAATTGTATACTGGCGCGCAGCGGATTATCTCAACTGCGTCCCACAACAATCCAGCGCCCACCTTGATCCAAGACACTCTGAAAAGAATGTCTATGCTTCCTGCCCAGGTTGAAGAGCTGAAAAAATCTGCTGCTCGAACCGGTGCTATCAATACCTTAATCCGGGCAAAAGCGTGGGTGCCGGATTTTGATCCTGTTGAAGTGGCTCAAGGATACCCCCACTTGAAAGAAGATGGCTCAGAGTTCAATGAGGAGGACCTAAGAGCGATAAACCGGGAGGTGCGCCCTCTAGCTTGTCAATTGGTGGAAGAGGCAGACTTGTCTCATTATCAAGCCCAATATGACAACCAAAACAAACGAGTGGCTGCACCAATTCCTGAAGCGGAGAATCTGATCCCTCCAATCCGTAAGCATACTTACGCTCCTGATATTGAACCGTCGTTGCTGATCCATGATGAAGCTGTCTTTCAAGCCTTAATGGGAATCGACTGGACAACTGCTGATTTCCAGCCAATGGGTAGGGAAGCAGAAGATGAAGCGGCGCAAGATGACCCGCAACCATCAGACCGGGCCGGCGATGAAGCTTGAACCGGAGGCCGGTTTAAATTGCTGGTCTTTTATATTCCACCGAAAAGACAATGATCTTATTTGGGCACCATGTTGCCTTGTAATAGGATAGCCAATACTCTTGCTTTTGAGATGCCTTCGTGCATAGGTACTGGTACTTACACCTCTTTTGAATGATCAAAACCTTCAATCTATTTCTCCTGCAATCACAAAATATTAAACTGCCAAGGCGGTTGTACCGCCAGCCGGATTATGATCTTTGTACATATATGCAATGAAATTTAGGTATATGACCAAATCTTGTGATACAAATACCTGCCATCATTGGGCATGAAGTTGGCGTTGCCAATCTTGGAACGGAGGTATATAAACCTATACCGTTGAAGGATAAAGTAGCTCCTGTGTATATAATACTGGTTTACCATGTAAACCGTGCCGGGTTATGATAAACACCGTGTTATTTCAAGATGTGAATAGAAAATCAAACCGAGCAAATAGTCTCCGGATTAAAAATGGACCGTGTTCCGTCAATTGACAGTTTGAACCGGTTAAAATTTTGTTGGTTTAAAAAACGCAACAAAAAGAAAGAAATATCTATCAAAGAAATTTGTGAAGCAAAGGAAATGATAAAACCGTTTGCAAAAAGAGGCTTATTTGAGCCGATCAGATGGCGTTACCATGGTCGGACACGACCAAGCTCCCGATAGGTGTAGCTATGGTTCAAGTCAGCTAGGTCCCCAAATGAAACCGTGGCATCTATGCCGATCAAGAGGCGTGGCAATGGTCCGGGTTCGACCAAGCCCCCAAGTGATTCTGTGGCCTTAGCCCAGTCAAGAGGCGTGACTGGTTCAGACTTGACCATGTCCCCAAGTGATCTGGTGGCTTTCGCCTATCAAAAGGTGTCGCATTGGTTCGGATACGACCAGGCCCCCAAGTGATTATTTAAAAACAATTCAAGGGATAAACCGGAGGCCGCTTTAAGAACAGATACCCCGCTTTAGCTGAGGCTCCGATTTATTATATTAATCATAATATATACATTGTCATAATATGTACATAAGTAGAGCCAATGGCTCAGGTATAGTAAGGCCGAAGATGAGCTATGTTCCACGGCCTGTTGGTCTCCTCCTCTGATGTACGTGAGTCTTTATGCTCTCGAATATCGATCAGATAATATGACCCATTGTGCAGATTCTTGCTGACCACGAAAGGTCCCTCCCAAGGTGGGGATAGCTTATGCATATCAGTCTGATCTTGGATGAGCCGAAGCACCAAATCTCCCTCCTGAAAGGTTCTGGTTCTGACTCAGCGACTGTGATAACGACGAAGATCATGTTGGTAAATCGCCGAGCGGGCGGCTGCTATGTCACGTTCTTCATCCAACAGGTCCAAAGCATCTTGTCGTGCTGTCTCGTTGTCTGCTTCAACATAAGCCGCCACACGAGGTGAGTCATGACGGACATCACTGGGGAGAACCGCCTCCGCTCCGTAGACCATGAAGAACGGTGTGTATCCTGTTGATCTGTTGGGTGTAGTATTGATGCTCCATAACACAGATGGTAACTCTTCTACCCAACAACCCGGTGTTCTCTGCAAAGGAACCATAAGCCGGGGTTTGATGCCTCTCAAGATCTCTTGATTAGCCCTTTCTGCTTGACCATTGGACTATGGGTGCGCTACTGATGAAACGTCAAGCCGGATGTGCTCACGTTCGCAGAACTCCTTCATGGCACCTTTGGACAAATTGGTACCATTATCTGTGATGATACTGTGTGGAAAGCCAAACCGGAACATCACTTTTTTGATGAACTGAACCGCCATGGTCGCATCACACTTGCTAACAGGTTCTGCCTCTACCCACTTTGTAAACTTTTCAACCGCCACCAGGAGGTGGGTCTTCTTATCTTTGGACCTTTTGAAAGGCCCAACCATATCCAGCTCCCAAGTCGCGAACGGCCAAGTAATTGGAATCATTCTCAATTCTTGAGCGGGCACATGAGCACGTCATGAAAACTTTTGGCAACCATCACATCGTCTGACCAGATCCTCCGCATCAGCATGAGCAGTCAACCAATAGAAGCCATGGTGGAACGCTTTAGCCACCAAAGATTTTGAACCGGCATGGTGACCACAATCTCCTTCGTGTATCTCACGCAAAATTTCACAGCCTTCCTCAGGAGACACACAACGTTGAAACGCCCCTAACATGCTGCAATGATGCAACTCGCCATTGACAATAGTCATGGACTTGGATCGCTGGATTATCTGTCTTGCCAGAGTCTCATCCTCTGGTAACTCGCCCCGGTTCATATACGCAAGGTAAGGAAGCGTCCAATCCGGAATGAAATGAAGAGCTGCCACCAATTGAGCCTCCGGATCAAGAACAGCCAAATCCGCTTCACCAGGGAGTTTGACTGACGGGTTGTGCAGTACATCGAGGAAAACATTGGGCGGGACCGGTTTGCGCTGAGAGCCCAGCCGGCTTAAAGCGTCCATCGCTTCATTCTTCCGTCGGTCCACGTGGTCCACCTGATAGCCTTTAAAGTGACCTGCAACAATATCCACCTCACGACGATATGCTGCCATGAGTGGGTCCTTGGAATCCCAAGTGCCCGGCACCTGTTGAGCCACGAGGTCCGAGTCACCGAAGCATTTAACTCGACTTAGATTCATCTCCTTAGCCATCTGGAGACCGTGGAGCAAGGCTTCATACTCAGCTGCATTGTTAGTACAAGGGAACATTAAGCGGAGAACGTAACAAAACTTATCACCTCGTGGGGAAGTTAATACGACTCCAGCCCCCGAGCCCTCCAATTGCCTGGATCCGTCAAAATGGATGGTCCAATATGTATGATCCGGTTTTTCTTCAGGTGCTTGCAGTTCCGTCCAATCATTGATGAAATCAACAAGTGCTTCAGACTTAACCGCCGTCCGAGGCACGTACTTCAACCCGTGCGGCCCAAGCTCTATAGCCCACTTGGCAATCCGGCCAGTCGCTTCCCGGTTCTGGATGATATCGCCCAAGGGAGCAGAACTGACCACTGTGATGGGGTGCCCTTGGAAGTACTGCTTAAGCTTCCGGCTTGCCATAAAAACTCCATATACCAGCTTCTGCCAATGCGGATACCTTTGCTTGGACTCAATAAGTACCTCCCTGATATAATAGACCGGACGTTGAACCGGATGCTCCTTGCCTGCCTCTTTTCGCTCCACCACAATAGCCACACTGACCGCACGAGCATTAGCATCAACATATAGCAGCAACGGCTCCATGTCAATGGGAGCGGCGAGCACAGGCGGATTGGCCAATTGCCGCTTTAAGTCCTCAAATGCCTTATCAGCAGCAGAACTCCAGACGAATTGATCTGTCTTCTTCAACATATGATACAAAGGGATTGCCTTCTCACCTAGGCGGCTGATAAACCGGCTCAACGCGGCAATCCGGCCTGCCAGGCGTTGAACATCATTGATACACTTCGGTTTAGCCAGGGAGGTGATGGCTGTGATCTTCTCCGGATTAACCTCGATTCCCCTGTAGGACACCAGAAAACCCAATAACTTGCCTGCCAGTACACCAAAGACACACTTGGCCGGATTAAGCATCATCTTGTACGTCCTCAGGTTATCAAAGGTTTCCTTCAAGTCGTCAACCAGAGTCTCCTTCTCCCTTGACTTAACCACGATATCATCCACATAAGAATGTACATTACGGCCAATCTGCTTGTGAAGACAATTTTGTACGCACCGCTGATAAGTTGCCTGGGCACTCTTGAGCCCAAAGGGCATAGACACATAACAGAAGGCTCCAAAGGGAGTTATGAACGCCGTCTTCTCCTGGTCCGTAACTGCCATTTTGATCTGATGATAGCCGGAATATGCATCCAAAAAACTCAAACGCTCACAACCCGCCGAAGCATCAATAATTTGATCAATACGGGGGAGGGCAAAAGGGTCTGCTGGAAAAGCCTTATTAAGATCTGTGTAATCCACACACATGCGCCAGGTGCCATTTTTCTTAAGGACCAGCACCGGATTAGCAAGCCACTCAGGGTGGAAAACTTCAATAATAAAGCCAGCTGCTAAGAGCCTGGCTACCTCTTATCCAATAGCCTTGCGTCTTTCTTCGTTAAACCAGCGGAAGAACTGTTTCATCGGTTTGAATTTAGGATCCACATTAAGAGTGTGCTCAGCGAGTTGCCTCGGTACACCTGGCATGTCAGAGGGCTTCCATGCAAAAATGTCCCGATTCTCACGGATGAACTCGATGAGTGCGCTTTCCTATTTCGGATCCAAGTTGGCACTGATGCTGAACTGTTTGGACGAATCGCCAGGCACGAAGTCAACAAGCTTAGTTTCAGCTGCCGATTTGAATTTCAGGGCTGGATCGTGCTCCATAGTTGGCTTCTTCAACGGAGTCATGTCTTCCAGATCAACATTGTCCTTATAAAATTTCAGCTCCTCGGTGGCACAAACCGACTCTGCGTAGGCCACATCTCCTTCTTCGCACTCCAAAGCGACTTTACGGCTTCCGTGAACCGTTATTGTCCCCTTGTGACACGGCATCTTGAGCTGCAAATACACATAACAGGGCCGTGCCATAAACTTGGCATAGGCCGGTCGCCCAAACAGGGCGTGGTATGGACTTTGGATTTTTACCACCTCAAACGTCAATGTCTCTGACCTGGAATCATAATCATCTCCAAAGTCCACTTCCAGGGCTATCTTACCAACAGGATATGCTGACTTGCCAGGTACCACACCATGGAACACCGTATTGGATGTCTTGAGATTTTTATCTGTTAGTCCCATACGACGGAAGGTCTCATAGTATAAGATATTAATGCTGCTCCCTCCATCCATGAGTACCTTGGTGAACTTATAACCTCCCACCTGAGGCGCCACCACCAATGCTAGCTGACCCGGATTATCAACCCGGGGTGGGTGATCCTCTCTGCTCCATATGATTGGCTGCTCAGACCAGCGTAAGTAACGGGGCACGGCCGGTTCAACAGAGTTGACTGCCCGCTTCTGAACCTTCCGGTCTCACTTGTCCAAGCTAGTGGTGAAGACATGGTACTGCCCACTATTCAACTTCTTTGGGTTGCTCTGGTAACCCGACTGTTGCTGCTGCTGGTTGTAACCACCCTGGTTATTCTGATTATTTTGATTGTTTTGTCCGCCCGGATTACCATTAAATCCTGAACCGGAATTTCCTCCACCGTAACCCCGTCCGGGTCCTGAGCCACCGCCGGAGCCGTGATCATACCGGAAAGCATTAGAATTCTTGAACTCCTTCATAATGTAGCAATCCTTCCAAAGGTGGTTTGGACAGGGCTAGTTCAATAGATAATTTAGGCGGTCCGGGTTAGGGTTCGGCGCTCCACTGTGATTCGGCGGTTTTCCCTTGCGTCGCTGACCCTTGTCCTGCGCGTTGGTATTAGCCACGAAGTCCATGTTGCCATCCGCTTTACGCTTGCCTCCGCTACTATTACCTGCCGAGTGATGCTGCTGACCTTTGGAGTTGCTGTTCTTCTTTCCCTTCCCTGTCTTGTCATCATCAGACTCGGGATCCTTGGTACTATCAGAATCAGCATACTTTACCAAAGCGGCCATGAGGGTCCCCATGTCAGTGCAATGGCGCTTCATCCGTCCTAGCTTCAGCTTTAGGAGCCCAAACCGGTAGTTGCCTTCTAGGGTTATAACTACGATGTCAGCGTTGATGCGGTCTGACGAATGCAGAACTTGCGAGACCCGGCGCACCCAATGAGTCGTCGATTCTCCTTCCTCCTGGACACAGGCAACTAAGTCTACTATTGACATAGGCTGTTTACATGTGTCTTCGAAATTACTGATAAACCGGGCCCGCAATTGGGCCCATGAACTGATAGAATTGGCCGGTAAGCTTTTTAGCCAGGTAGGGGCCGTTCCTTCGAGCATCATGGTAAAGTACTTTGCACACGACGCATCATCCACATCAAGCATCTCCATGGCCATCTCATAACTCTCTACCCATGTCTCTGGAGGTTGATCCGCCATTGAATTCGGTACCTTGCGCGGGTCTTTGAAATCCTTGGGCAGGCGCACATTGCGTAAAGCGGGGACAAGGCAAGGCACCCCCAAAGAACTAGAAGTAACACCGAGCTCGATCGAGATAGTTGGACGAACCGGCGTAAGCTGCCGAGCCTGATACTACGCGGCTAATTCGGCCTCCCTGTGTGCTCGGGCCTGGTCCACCACTTCCTGAGCATTATCAGCACCACCCGCCGGGTTTTTGCCGCGAGGTGCTCCACGTCGTTCATTACTTGATACAGCCGGTTCATCCATATGTCTTCTATAGCTCCGGCTTGGATGAGGGGTAGAGTGGATCCGGTCGCGGCTGTACAAGTATGCTTCCTGTTGGACCAAAGCTGTCCTAAGAAGCTCCTTGACCCGGCGCGTCTCTACCGCCTGCGGCGAATCACCTTCAATTGGAATGGCCTCCAGCCGTGCAGCAGCTGCAACAAGGTTGTCCATCGGGTTGGAGTAGTGACCCGGAGGCATTGGGATAGCCTGAGGTACAATAGTGTTATGATGAGGCAGATCCATCAAACAAGGCTGAACCGGCACGCCAGTCCCAGGAGCTTCCACCCGGTTTACCACCGGCGGATTACTGGTTCCCGCTCTTGGGGTGTTGAAAAGGTCTCTGGCCTCGAAAACCAAAGGAAAACGGGATCGGTACTTCCTCTTCATGACTTCATGCGATGCGTTCTGGTCCAACATGAGCCTGTAGGCTTGTGCATCTAAAGCGGCCCGCTCCGCAGTCATCCTGGCATTTTCAGCTGCCAGGTCCGCTTTGGCCTGAGTGATCTGTTCCTTCACCTTTGCAATCTCCACGTTGTGGACGTCCTGATCTGTCGGGTTAGCTTCGGCCATAAGCGCAGCCAACGCATCAAACAGGTCTGATAAAACTTGAGCCGGCGGGCGCATAGAGCCTCCTACCCCGGCAGCCGTCGCCGCTACTGAACCGAAGGTCATTGCCGCAACGGTCGAAGAATGAAGCACTGCTTGTGTACTGGCCATAAATATTCCAACCCGGTTGGGCAGATCAGAGGGGTCCGGAATACTGTCGCCATCGGAATAGCCCCCAATCCGGCCATCTTGTAGTTGATACAGAGATTCGGTTTCTCCGGTTGATGACTCGTCGCCAGAGTAAACGACGGTCTTGCCACCAGATTCCGATCCATCCTCATAACTTCCTCCATGGATGACTCCCACGAAGGCATGCTTCATGTCCGATTTAACCTGGGCATATCGCACACGCTAAGCCGTCTCGACGAGGTCGGT
This sequence comes from Triticum urartu, assembly GCF_003073215.2. Taxonomy (NCBI): domain Eukaryota; kingdom Viridiplantae; phylum Streptophyta; class Magnoliopsida; order Poales; family Poaceae; genus Triticum; species Triticum urartu. Next base: position 150,733,233 of record NC_053028.1, on the reverse strand, counting down.
GCAGATGTCCGGCTCAGGGCCCGGTTCACTGATCTTGCCGATGAAAACGTGTATGCCACCAAAGGGGACCCGGTACCCGTAATCAATTGAGCCGGCCTCGGGACCCGAGCCTGCATCGTCGATGTAGAGCTTGCCGCGACGACTCTTAGTCATCCGGCCCACAGCATAGCCCTCGAGTCCTTCGAAGCGGCCCTCCAAGAACTTGAAACCATCATGGGATAGCCCCACGGTGGGCGCCAACTATCATGGTTTTGTCACGGCAGATGTCGTCATGAAAGGACTTAGTCGTGGAGCCATCACAACGGGTTAGCTTGAAGGGGTTAAAGCGGACACAGGGACGCAAGAGGGTTTATACTAGTTCGGCCCCTTCGATGAAGGTAAAAGCCAACGTCTAGTTGTGATGGGATTGATGGGGTTTCGATGACTAGGGAGCAAACAAGCTTCGCCTAAGTCTCGAGTTGTTGTTTGTTGTCCTAAACCGCCGCCGGGTCGTCCCCTTATATACACGAGTGACGCCCGTCGGTTCACAGAGTCCCAACACCGGTTCATATTTGTATCCGGGTTGGTCTCTCCTTATTCCTAACTTACAGCACAAGTTTACATACAAAAGCCGGTTTACGGCTACAAATCTTAAACCGACTACAGGCCTTGGGCCCTCATCTATCTTCTTGGGCTTTAATACTCTTGGACTACTGATGAAGTTAACCCGGCCCAAATAGGCCGGTTTACGCCCAGTAGCAATATCCCCAACAGGAACCAACCCCGCGCATGCCGCCCACATCACACGCACCTCCCCATGCCGCGCCACGCGCGGGAGTCGTGGGAAGCGCAGCGCGCGAAGAAACTTACCATGGTAAAAACCGCCCCGCCTGCCCGCGCACCGTTTTTGGGCCTGGCCTAACAACGCGTTGCGCTTATGTGTGGCCCAGGCCCGGGGGCCCCTGTCAGTGTACAAAAAGAGGGGTACACTTTTTGTACCCCTATAACTGTGCACAGGCAGTCTGAGCCACGGGCACCACCACACCAAGCAAGGCAAGGGAGGTGAGCCAAGGTAAGGCCGAAGCTCAAGAGAACCAGAACGACGCCAAGGCCAAGACCACGAAGAGCAAAGGGGGTAAAGAAGACTCCCCTGGCAAGATCCTTGCCAGGGGATGGTTCTAGCACCCCGGCAAGGCTCTTGCCGCGACAACTCGCCCCACGCCTTCGGAGGAAATCACCCTTGAGTCCACTGCCCCCATGGGGCAAGGATTTGGGAGACATCCACGTGGTGGCATGCAGATCTTTGTGAAGACATTCAAGATCAGATACACATTATGGAAGATGACAACCCTTGGCGGGATCCCAGCCAAGGAGGACCACAAGGCCCCTGGGAAGCGCCTTGCCGGGGATGACAGCAGGCGCCTCAGCAAGACCCTTGCCGGGGCCCTGGCAAGGCCCTTGCCGAGAACACCCGCAGGGCCACCATCAGGCCCACGCCGACTAAACTTCCACCACCGCATGCATGTAGCTGCCGACCCAAGCAGCTGGGCAGGCACCTGCATGGCGGCATGCAGATCTTCGTGAAGACCCACCACTGCGCCACCTCAGCTGCCTGCCTACCTACATGGCGTCGTAGGCATCGCTGGCCAGGGCGCGTGTCGACACAAGAAGGAGCGGCGACGGACGAGACGGGTCTCTCCCCCGTCCCCGATAAAGCAAGGACACCTAGGCAAGACGCATTAAATGCTCCTTGTCATGTAATGCGAAGGATAACCTCGCATCACTGTACCCTTTCCACCTCCTGTGTGCCACTGTGGCAACCCCTTTTTCTATAAAAGGAGGCCCGAGGAGACCAGGAGAAGGATTCGGTTTTTTGGAGCTCCTCACGCCCCATAGGTAGCTCAAGAACACAGATATACAATCCACCAAAGCAAGAGTAGGGTTTTACACATCCTCGCGGACCAAACCTGGATAAACGAACCGTGTTCTAACTGTTTGATCCGCTCTTCTCACGACCCCGCGCCCCGCTAACCATAGTAGGGATTCTTGTGATCCCATAGGTGTCATTCCCACCGACAAGACGTAAAGATCAATATATTGGACGACTATGTTTGGACACCTGAATAGTTCCGGGAGGTTTCAGACATTTATCGGAGTATCGAGGGTTACCAGAACCCCCCGGGATGCTATTGGGCCTTATGGGTCTTAGTGGAAAGGAGAGAGGGAGGCCAGGAGGTGGCACGCGGCCCCCCTTGCCCCAATCCAAATTGGGAAAGGGAAGGGGGCGGCGCCCCCCCTTCTCCTTCCTTCTCTCCACCTCCTCCTTCCCCCTTCTCCTACTTGGAATAGGAAAGGGGGGCCAAACCTACTTGGAGTAGGATTGCCCCCCCCCCTTGGGCGTGCCTCTCCCCTAGGCCGGCCCTCTCCTCCTCCCCCCTTTATATACGGAGGAGGGGGGCACCCCATAGACACAGCAATTGATCCCTTGGATCTCTTAGCCGTGTGTGGTGCCCCCCTCCACCATAATCCACCTCGATAATATCGTAGCGATGCTCAGACGAAGCCCTACGTCGGTAGAACATCATCATCATCACCACACCGTCGTGCTGACGGAACTCTCCCTCAAAGCTCGCCTGGATCGGAGTTCGAGGGACGTCATCGAGTTGAACGTGTGCTGAACTCGGAGGTGCCGTCCGTTCGGTACTTGATCGGTCGGATCGTGAAGACGTACGACTACATCAACCACGTTGTGCTAACGCTTCCGCTTTCGATCTAAGAGGGTACGTGTACACACTCTCCCCTCTCATTGCTATGCATCACCATGATCTTGCGTGTGTGTAGGATTTTTTTGAAATTACTACGTTCCCCAACATGGACACACTCTCCCCCTCTCGTTGCTATGCATCTCCTAGATAGATCTTGCGTGATCGTAGGATTTTTTTTGAAATTGCATGCTATGTTCCACAACAGTGTTATCCGAGCCAAGTCTATGCGTAGATGATATGCACGAGTAGAACACAAAGAGTTGTGGGTGATAATAGTCATACTACTTACCACCAACGTCTTACTTTGATTCAGCGGTATTGTTGGATGAAGCGGCCCGGACCAACCTTACATGACCACGTTCATGAGACCGGTTCTACCGATAGGCATGCAACTTGTTTTGCATAAAGGTGGCTGGCGGGTGTCTGTTTCTCCAACTTTAGTTGAATCGAGTTTGACTACGGCCGGTCCTTGTTGAAGGTTAAAACAACACACTTGACGAAAAATCGTTGTGGTTTTGATGCGTAGGTAAGAACGGTTCTTGCTAGAAACCCGTAGCAGCTACGTAAAACTTGCAACAACAAAGTAGAGGACATCTAACTTGTTTTTGCAGGGCATGTTGTGATGTGATATGGTCAAGACATGATGTGATATACATCATGTGTTCTCATATCTGAATATTCAATCCGACAAGACAAAACTTGAAAATGTAAAGATTCAATTCATCACAACAAGAGTATAGAGGGGAGAAACATCATATGATCAATCTATATTAACAAAGCCCATGATATAGATCACGAGAGAGAGAGAGATTAAACACATAGCTACTGGTACAAACCCTCAGCCCCGAGGGTGTACTACTCCCTCCTCATCATGGTGGCTGCCGGGATGATGAAGATGGCTACCGAAGATGATTCCCCCCTCCGGCAGGGTGCCAGAACATGGTCTAGATTGGTTTTAGGTGGCTACAGAGCCTTGCGGCGGCGGAACTTCTGATCTAGGTTAACCCCAAAGGGTTTCGGAATATTTGGTAATTTATAGTGCAAAGAGGGGGTGTGGGAGGCCACCGAGGTGGGCACAACCCACCTGGGCGCACCAGGGGGCCCTGGCGCGCCCTGGTGGGTTGTGCCCCCTCGGGGCACCCCCCAGGTGCTGCTCTGGCACAATGGATGTCTTTTGGTCCATAAAAAATGTCTGTGGAGTTTTGTTGCATTTGGAGTTCGTTCGGTATTGATTTCCTGCGATGTAAAAAACAAGCAAAAAACAACAACTGGCACTGGGCACTGGGTCAATAGGTTAGTCCCAAAAAATGATATAAAGTTTCTATAAAATGATTGTAAAACATCCAAGAATGATAAAATAACAGCATGAATACTTCATAAATTATAGATACGTTGGAGACGTATCAACATCCCCAAGCTTAATCCCCACTCGTCCTCGAGTAGGTAAATGATAAAAGAAATAATTTATGAAGTGTGAATGCTAGCAAAGTATCATATGAGACTTGAATACTAAAAATTGTTCCCACATTAAGAGAGTAATGTTCATTAAAAGGATATTCAAAATTATGACAATAATTATCACTACTTTCCATAACATAAGTATCATCACAATAATCATCATAAGTAGCAACTTTGTTCTCATCATAGATAGGAGGCATGCAACCATCATAGCAAGTTTGATCATTCAAAGTATGGGGACTAAAAAGATCATCTTCATTAAACATAGCCTCCCCAAGCTTGGGACAAACATTAATTGCAGCAAATAAATTCTCAAACATGTCATTCTCATCAAACATAGCATCCCCAAGCTTGTGGCTTGGCATATCATAAGCATAATCACTCTCATACTTAATAGTATGAATAGCACCAACGGTATAACAATTGCTATCATCATAATTTCCCAAGTTGGTGCCAAAAAGATTTCCAAGATTATAAGAAGTATCATTATCCTCCCAATCATAATGATCACAACAAGCAATAGGCATAACAAAATCATCATCAAGTGCATCATCTTCCACAATTATTTTTGATTCATTTTCATGAGGCACAACAATAATAGGAGCAACATTATTTGGGAGAGATACCTTTTTACCTCTATTCTTTCATCTTTTCTTCTTCTTCACCACATCATGTGTGGGTTTAATTAATCTTTTCAAGCTTCATATTGATGAGATTAGTTGGATAGGAAGCTCCTCCTCGTTACCCGATTCATCATAATAAACACTAGGAGGGTTTTGGGAAATATTTTCCCTTTCATTAGTACTCTCTTCATATTCTATTTGTTCTCTTGACTTTAGATAGTTGGCAATATAAGGATTCTCAATGCAATTTACCGCACAAAACATATAAATTTCCTCTAGATCAAAATCAAGAAATCTCTCGAGATTAAATTTTGGAATACCTTAGTTATACGTTTCGTTTCTTCATACCCCAAAACAAGACTAAGCTCTTTATGATTCTCAAGGGTAATCAAGTTATCACAATTTTTGGACACGATTTGATCATGAAAGAATTTGCATTGGAGATTTAAATGACCATGTTCATTGAAAAGTTCACAATGGTGGCGAAAAAAAATTAAATCTTTCAGCACAATCATCTAGCCTCTCTTGCAACTTTTTCATTTCTGAATATTTCTGCTTCTTACAAAATCTATCTTCCCTTTTTGGTGTGCAATTGCACTCTATCGGATTTCTGGTTCCGGCAAACCCTTGAGGTTCGAACACTGGGGTGCGCGCGGAGATCTCTCCCCTACCGATCTACGTCCGATCTCCTCATGCGATTTGAGCTAGAAACGACGAACAACACAAAGGACACGAGGTTTATACTAGTTCGGGCCACCGTTGTGGTGTAATACCCTAATCCAGTGTGTGGTGTGGTGGATTGCCTCAGGGGCTGATGATGAATAGTACAAGGGAAGAATAGCCTCGCGAGAGGTGTTCTTGAGCTGGTGCGGTGTGTTCTACTTTGTCTTGATTCCCCCTTACTCTAGCTACTTCTTCCTCCTCTCCATCCGTCTGTCTACTCTGTGGTGGCTTGCTCTATTTATAGAGGCCCTAGGCCTCTCCCCAAAATAATGAGCGGGAAGGGCGCCAACAATTAGCCATTTTGAAGGGGAACATCTAGTACAAGATATCGTGACCAAAGGTGGTCTTCGGTTGCCAAAAGCATTGGTGGTGACGCCGTCTTGGGCTCCAAGGTGACCCCCATCCTGCCGTCTGGCTGGTCCTGGTCTCGTTGCACCGGAATGGTAACCTTTGCCTGATGCCTTGGCCTGTGTTTGCCCCCTTTGCACCGAAAGGGAAACAAGGACTCTACGCAGGCCGGCGCCCGCCTGGTCTCGATCGTCATGGCTTGCGTCACGGGTCTCCTCGTGACGTACCCCTGCCTTGATCTCTCCGCCTCCTCGCGAGCCTGCCTGACGAGGCTGCCTCTGAGGAACCTTCTTGTCGTCCGCCCCGTGAGGCTTGGCCCCTCGCGAGGGTCTTGAGCTTCAGCTGATGAAGATAGGCCGCGCTGGGCCCCCACTTGAGCCACGCCGCAGGCAGGCAAGGCTGGGGACCCCCGTTCCCAGAACGCTGACAGTAGCCCCTGGGCCCAAGGCGCGCGCGGGTTTGGCTTAGCAGGGAAGCGAAGGGGCAAGCGCGAAGCGCCGCGGGCCCCAAAAGCCTGCGGCCTTGGGCGCCGCGTGGCGGTTGATTGGACGTGGGCGTCTGCGCTTCCCCACGACGCCTTGTTACGTGCCCGGCTAAGCGGACCCGTAGTTGCACACAGTTGTTCCTCCTTCTGCTGCTCGCTCGCCCCCTACCTTTCCTTCTTCTCCAAGCTCCAACCTCCGCCGCCAATCCGGCTTGAGCTCTTCCCCCTCCCCAACGTCATGGCGCCGACGAAGAAAGGAAAGGGGAAGAAGCCCACGCCTTCGTCCTGCGCACCTCCAGCGGCGGCCCCCGCTGTTGATCGGTCGATCATACTCAATCCGGAAGCTTTGAACAAGGTCCGCTCCGCCCTTGCCTCCATCTTCAACGAGTGCGGCCGTACCACAGTTTGGCCTGCATCCCATGCCTTTCTTGCTAGGACCGTCACGGAAGTCTGATTCTTCGCCGATGCCCTATGGGCGGGTCTGGTTCGCCCCTTTTCCGCCTTCTTCAATGCTGTGCTCTCCCATTACCAGGTCCACATGATGCACCTCGGGCCGGAGTCCATTACCCTTCTCGCTGTCTTTGCTTACGTGTGCGAGGCGATGATAGGAATTCCTCCTTCTGTTGCCCTGCTGCGCCACTTCTTTTCTTTGCGCTTGAGCGACCCCACTCAGTGCTCGTGGTGTGTGAGCTTCTTCGCCGTGCCAGAGATGGCTGCTTCAGGGATCGACTTCGGCCTTCCTCCTCCTCAGCCAGGTTCAGAGAGCGGTGGCTGTACGTGGACGTCGGAGTGCCCAGCCCCTTGCTCTTGCACCTGACCTTACCTACTGTTCCCAACCCAGGCTGGGGTCATGAGGCACTCGCGAGCCCCCGGCTCGCCTTCGTCTGGCGCCGCTTCCAAAGTCTGAGGGCTCACAATGTGACAGTGCCCAAGGTGGTGAAGGAGTTCCTCCAATGTCGCGTTGCTCCTCTCTAGCGCCACTCTCGCCGGATGTGGGACTTTGCGGGGCGCAGGGACCGCATGCGGCTTCAGGAGGAGGATTTGGCGCCTGAAGCGTTGCGGATGGTGCTCAGGGTCTTGACTGGCGATCCTTCCCCAGGCAGCCTACGGAGTCGTGGTGTCCTCTTGTATCTTTGTTCTGGCAGGGCTGATTTTGTGAAGCAGATGCCCAGCTTCGACGAGTGGGGGCTGCGCCCGGCTGGCCTCACGGGGCCACGCGAGAACCCAGTTGCCGTGGTTGCTCCCCCTGCCGCCCACATCGGTCCTTCCTCAGGTAACAGGGCGGGGAGAGAACTGACGGGAGCTGAGGCGGCTGATGTCGAGGTGCTGGCGCCGCGTGAAGCCTCGAAGGCGACATCCCCCGAGGCCCGCCCTGGGGCGGTGGTTGATGCAGGGTCGCGGCCTTCGGCTCTTGAGGCCGGGGCTCCTGAGCCCCCAGCCATTATTCGTGAGGCGACGCCTGACGGCGCCCCCCAAGCAGACTCCTCCGGCGCTGACCATCCTGAGGCTTCTTCTGCACCCCAGGCCGACCCCCGCCCCAGGCGCTTAGGTCGGTTTCGCGTAGACTTCGTGGCCCTCCGCAAGAGGAAGGAGGCCTTGGGTGGCAGCGACCGCCCTTGCCGCTTGTTGAAGTGGAGGAAGTAATTGGCCATGGACGAGTAAGTCTTCTTCTTTCTCTGCTCATTTGCCTTGTTATCCTTGTTGCTGATTGTGGCCCTTCAGGCCCCGTCCTGCTAAATCCGCCGAGTCGACCCGGGAGCCAGCCCCCGCAGCTTCGCCCTCCTTGATGGCTCCGGGCCCGTGGAGCTCGAGTGGCACTCTTACTATTGGACCGGTTGGTGGAGTGATCTGCTCCATAGGGCACCTCGAGCCTGCTCGCCCGATGCCCTTTCTTCACGAGTCTTCTTGGGGCACATCAGGCTTGCCCCTAAAAGTGCAACTATCCCTGGGTGGTTTTGGTAATTCCTAACAACATATAGCTCATTGAGCTAGCATTATTCCAAGATTAATATTTCAGGAAAAGCTCAATGAATGGCATGGCATGGATGAGGAAAGTGGATCCCTCAAAATTGTAAGGACAAAAAGTTTGGCTCAAGCTTGAAGCTCAAGACTCTACATTTTACATTTTAGTGATCCAAGATCACATTGAGTCTATAGTAAAAGCCAATACTATCAAGGAGGGATGAGGTGTTGCTTAATGAGCCTCTTGCTTCATGTGCTTAGTGATATGCTCCAAAATCCTCAACTACCTTCCCACATCCTCATATGACCTAAACCAAAAGTCAAACTCGGCCCCACCAATTCTTTCTATCCGGCGCCACCAAGTTTCAAATGTCATAGCCACTGCCACAAACCCTAGGCAAATCGGTCTCACCGATAGGGATCTCGGTCTCACCGAGATGGGATTGTAATCTCTCTGTTTCCCTTCGTAACGTTTCGGTCTAAGTGAAGTGAGCGATCGGTCCCACCGAGATTGCAATGTAAACTCTCTGTTTCCCTTTTGTAACATTTCGGTCTCACCGAGATGAGCGAATCGGTCCCACCGAGTTTACCAGACGAACTCTATGGTTAGCTTATTACCAAAATCGGTCCCACCGAGTTTGTGTAATCGGTCACACCGAGATTACGTTATCCCCTAACCCTAACCATATCGGTCCTATTGAGTTGCATCTCAGTCCCACCGAAAATCCTAACGGTCACTAGGTTTGCTGAATCGGTCCGACCGAGTTTAACTATTCGGTCCCACCGAGTTTGGCAAACTGTGTGTAACGGTTAGATTTTGTGTGGAGGCTATATATACCCCTCCACCCACTCTTCATTCGTGAAGAGAGCCATCAGAACATACCTACACATCCAATACACATTTTCTGAGAGAGAACCACCTACACTTGTGTTGAGGTCAAGATATTCCATTCCAACCATATGAATATTGATCTCTATCCTTCCCCAAGTTGCTTTCCACTCAAATCTTCTTTCCACCAAATCCAAATCCTGTGAGAGAGAGTTGAGTGTTGGGGAGGCTATCATTTGAAGCACAAGAGCAAGAAGTTCATCATCAACACACCATTTGTTACTTCTTGGAGAGTGGTGTCTCCTAGATTGGCTAGGTGTCACTTGGGAGCCTCCGACAAGATTGTGGAGTTGAACCAAGGAGTTTGTAAGGGAAAGGAGGTCGCCTACTTCGTGAAGATCTACCGCTAGTGAGGCAAGTCCTTCATGGGCGACGACTGTGATGGAATAGACAAGGTTGCTTCTTCGTGGACCCTTCGTGGGTGGAGCCCTCCGTGGACTCACGCAATCATTACCCTCCGTTGGTTGAAGTCTCCATCAACATGGATGTACGATAGCACCACCTATCGGAACCACGACAAAAACATCCATGTCTCCAATTGCATTTGAATCCTCCAAACCCTTCCCTTTGCATTCTTGCAAGGTTCATGCTTTACTTTCCGCTGCTCATATACTCTTTTGCATGCTTGCTTGAATTGTGTGGAGATTGCTTGACTTGTGCTAAGATAGCTAAAATCTGCCAAGAACTAAAATTGGGAAAAGGCTAGATTTTTATTTGGTCAAGTAGTCTAATCACCCCCCCTCTAGACATACTTTCGATCCTACAAGTGGTATCAGAGCTTTGGTCTCCATTTGCTTTGATTTCCATAGCTTTTGGTGGTCATAGCCTTGGTTTCACAACCTAGGAGAGTATGGCGTCTAGCGAGGGAAATTATCACCGTAGAGGTCCTTACTTTGATGGTACTAATTTTGCTAGTTGGAAGCATAAGATGAAAATGCATATTCTTGGACATAACCCCGCCATTTGGGCTATTGTGTGTATTGGCTTGCAAGGTGAATTCTTTGATGGGAAAGAACCGAACCGTGAAGCTACCGTGGAAGAGTTGAAGATGTTGCAATACAACGCTCAAGCTTGTGATATCCTCTTCTACGGATTGTGCCCCGAAGAATTCAACAAAATCAGCCGTCTTGAGAATGCAAAGGAAATTTGGGATACCTTGATTGATATGCACGAAGGTACCGACTCCGTCAAGGAATCCAAATTGGATGTGCTTCAAAGTCAACTTGACAAGTTCAAAATGAAGGATGGTGAAGGTGTCGCTGAAATGTACTCTAGGCTTGCTCTTATCACAAATGAGATTGCCGGCTTAGGATGTGAAGAAATGACCGATAGATTCATCATCAAGAAGATCCTAAGAGCCTTGGATGGAAAATATGATACCGTTTGCACATTGATCCAAATGATGCCCAATTACAAAGATCTCAAGCCAACAGAAGTCATTGGAAGAATTGTTGCTCATGAGATGTCACTCAAGGATAAAGAGGAACTTCACAACAAATCAAGTGGGGCTTACAAAGCCTCATGTGAAGCCCCCACATCATCAAGTGAGAAACAAACCTTCAATGAAGAATTGAGCTTAATGGTGAAGAACTTAAACAAGTTCTACAAGAGTAGGAGCAAAGAGAGAAGCTCCAAGTCAAGGTCCTTCAATGACAAAAGATCTTCTAGTCAAGAGCGAAACTGCTACAATTGTGGAAGGCCCGGACACTATTCCAATGAGTGTACGCCCCCTACAAGAGAAGAGAAGAATCACCATCTAGAGAAAGAAGGATTAGATATGATCGTTATGAACGAAGACCCTCACGGAGAAGCAAGGATTCGGAAAGAAAGGACAAGTCATCAAGGAGCTACACAAAACGAAGACATCAAGCTCATGTTGGTGAATGGGTATCCGGCTCCGACTCCAACAACCACTCCGAGAGAAGCTATCACTCTGACTCCGAATATACTCAAGATGAAGGTGTTGCCGGTCTAGCACTTGTGACGACCAACTCCTACGACATATTTGACTCACCAAATGAAGGAGTTGGAACATGCTTCATGGCTAAAGGCCCAAAGGTATCACACCCCGAGTATGTTGATTTCAATAGTGATGAAGATGACTTGTTAGGTGATGATGATTTACTTGTTGACAACTCTAGTGATGAATACTATGATGAAACGTCAATTAATCATGCTAATCAAGGTAAAAAGAATGACAATGATAAGGAGAAGATTGAGTCTCTAACTAAAGAACTAAACACTCTTAAGTTAGCTCATGAAACTATCTTAGGAGATCATCGAGAACTTTTAAGGACTCGTAAGAAATTATGCTTTGAAAAGCTCAACCTTGAGCAAGAGCATGAGTTCTTAAAGGCAATCAATGATGATCTTCGTAAGAAAAGTTCTTCTTACATTGCCAAGCAGTTACTCTTATCCACTTACATGCCTCAAGTCAAGTCTAGTAACAAGAACAAGAAAGATTCTTCCTCTAGTAGTAACAATAATCATGCTAAATCCAATATGGTTGCTTCTAGCAGTTCTCTTGATTCCACTAATGATTCTCTTAGCCAAGTTACACTTTAGCAACAAAATAGCTTATTGAAGGGAATTATAGAGAAAGGTGTTTACAAGAGCCTTGCCGGAAGTAAGCAATTCGAGGAAATTGTACGCAAGCAAGGAAGGCACCGGAAGAATCAAGGTGTTGGTTTTGAACGAAAGTTCAATGCCAATGGAGTTGAGTGGGAAGAAGATCAATACCCCAAGACGAAGTTTGTTCCTCAACAAGAGAAGTATGATCCTACTTCTTCAAAGGGACACAAGCTCAAGATGATCTTCCACCACAAGACCACAAGCAAAAAGGCAAGGACAAGCTTCAAGAGGAAATTGATGCATTTGAAGAAGCTCCTAAGGCCTTGGTCAAGTGGGTTCCCAAGACTACTTCAATTCCACTTCATCAAGTACAACTACAACACCGAGGATTCCCATCAAGATGGTGTGGATCCAGAAGAAGAAGAACTAGAGAGTTCTTGAGGGTGACTCCGCCAACATACTTCACTCTTATCATCTTGGCAAGAACAAGTGCAATCAACTTCCACATCTTGCACTAGTTCAAGGAGTCACAAACCCTCTTGTTGGTTAGACAAGGGACAAGGTAACCTAAAAGCTTTCATAGACATCATCTTGTGTGTGCATCACTCTATGTCTATGGATATCCTTGTTTGTTCCTTGTGGGACTAACTCGTGTAGGTATTGAAAGTGCAACTCACTCCAATGGATAGGTCCAGATGATCTACATCAACATTGAGCATCCACATCTTCAACATCTACATGAAGTCATCATCGACAAAAGCCAAGGTTAGTTCATCCCTCTTAGGGGGGATCTCACATCTAGGGGGGAGCTTTACTCTAAGAATTGAGCTAAAGCAACTCTAATGGTGTGAACACAACAATGCTTTATGTAAAAGTGGTAACCCCACTTGTGCTTAAACGATGAGTATGACCTATGATCAAATGTTCTCATTTGACTCCTAAGTCAATATACTCATATATAGATGACCTGGTCATTGCCAATTGCTTGATAGATGCTAGAATTGGTTGTGCATGCTTTGCCACATATTTCAATTGCCATTTTATTGTGTGAGCATGTTGATTGCATATTTTACTCATTCGAGGACATCCACTTGTTGTTTTGATTGATTGGTTTTCTTTTCTTTTGCCAAGTGGATGGACAAGAATGCCTAAGAACCCTCTCTAGCTATCTATGCTTTTCTCGTCTCAAACTCTATTCATGCTACATCACAAAATTTGATCAAGTCAGATTCGAACCACTCTATATGAGGAGCACTCGGAGTTCCCGATTCGTCATAGACTTAAACTTCCAAAACTTCTTTGTGTGTTTCGGTCTGACCGATTCCTCCATTTCGGTCATACCGAGATCACTAAGTGGATCTAGGTTTTCAATCTCGGTGCAACCGATTTGAACTTTTCGGTCACACCAAGTTGCTGTAACTGTCAACAGTTATGCATCTCGGTGCCACCGAGTTGTTCCACTCGGTCACACCGACAGGGTCGGGCTATATATACTCAAGAGCAAAATTTTGGAAATTTCTCTGAAACCCCTTCGCCCGCGCATAGCTCGCTCTGCCTCCCGGGTCTCCAGATCGTCCTCCTCGTCGCCAGCCGCCTCCTGTCGCTGGTCTCCGCCGCCGTCAATGGATTTCGTCTTCGCCGAACTAGGGTATGGACTCGATCACAGTGCTATCCCCGTCCGATTCCTAGCACATTGTGTTCATTATGAATCTTGCCACGATTGAAACACTTCTATCCAGTCAAAACACTCCGTAGATTAGAGTTGAATTGAAAATTTAGGGTTAGGTTTCCGCCAAAACCATCTCGGACCCATCGGGTTGTAGAACTCGGTTCCACCGATTCGGCCAAGGCCATTGCACATGTGGTTCTCGGTTTGACCGAGAATTGCAAATCGGTGTGACCGAGTTCAGGACTTTGTGAAACCCTAGCAGTCTTGGTGCCACCGAACTGTGACACGGTCTGACCGAGTTCACTAGTTTAGGTTCCAAAAACTGCTTCGGTATCACCGAGTTTACAAACCGGTTGATCCGAAATGCTTTCTGTGGAAAACTAAAACTAAGTTTTTGACTCATTCTTTTGCAAAAACCTCTGTATTTTGTGATGCTCATCCACTCTATCTCATCTACAATCTATTCACAGGGTCTGCAGTTAGTGTTTGCAACATGTCTGACCAGAGTGACTGTTAGAACAAGTCAGAGGAGCAGATTCACATGAGTGAGGGCACTAGTCCCTCTAGCAGCTCAGATGAGGGTAGCAGAAGCACCCCAAGCAATTTGCCAAAGGCTGCCACTAGAGCAAGCAAGAAAAGAACTTCAGAATCTGAGGATGAAGATTATGTGGCAGAGGAAGAGGAAGCCACATCAAAGAAGAAGGTTCTCAAGAAGGAATATGGCTCAGCTGCAGCCACAAAGCCTGGTATGCAGAAGAAGGCACCTGCAAGGAGAGTTCCCACTTCCAAACCTAGGAAGGTTGCCACTGGAGAAACCATGAAGTTTACCATTGAGTCAGAAGAGGAAGCTGTTGGCCAAGACAAAAAGAAAAAGAGAGTCAGAACCACTACTGCCAGAGTTCTTGGCAAACCCTCCATGAGGAGAGATTCTGAGGAAGAAGAAGAGGAAGAGGTTGCTGCACCAGCACCCAAGGCACAAAAGCTGATGGGTGATGCTATAAAGTCAGGGGCTGCTTCATCAAAGCCCAAAGAAAGCACCCAAAGCTGCCTCCAAGCCCAAGAGTGCACCTAAGAGGAATACCAGGAGTATACCAGCTGCTGAGAAGAACAAGGCCCCAGTGCCTGATGTTACTGCTGAGGAAGATGATGAAGGACAAGTCCTGAGGAAGCTCAAACCCAAGATTCCAGACCACAATGATGCTCATCCTGTGGCTGAGAACATGAAGATCAGGAGAGACTCAGGGTTGAGGAAATGGAGAGAGTCAGATCCATATGCTACAAGGAGAAGGACTATTGTTGACTACAGGTTCCACACAAAGGAACAGCAAGATTTCTATGAGACAGTGCCGCTGGACAAGAAACCCATAGTGTGTGATATGAGGTGGGTCGACTGGAAGTATATCAAGGAAAATGAGGCACACTATCCTGGTGTGTATGACAGCTTCAGTGCTTGTGGAGTTGCAGACTTTGTTGGGCAGAAGCTCACAAAGTGGAATGAGGAGCCCATAATGCAATTCTACTCCACAACACATTTCTATCCAGATGGCAGGATAGTATGGATGTGTGAAGGTACAAGGTACCATTCAACTATTGAGGAATGGGCCAATCTGATCAATGCCCCAGAAGAGCAAGAAGATGACTTGGATGTCTATGCCAAGAAGAAGATGGATCACAACTCTATGGCAAACATGTACAAGGAGATTCCTGAAGATGATCTTGAGACTCATCAGTTTGGGTCAGTAAAACACTTGCTGTCAGGGCTGCCTACAATCAATTGGATCCTTAGGCACACTCTCTTGCCCAAGTTTGGAGATCACAGTATGACCAGAGGCCATGCAATTAACTTGCTACATATATTTGATGTGCCACAGAAGTTCAAGATCATGAGCCTTATAGTTGAGACTATCAAGAGGACAGCAGCTGACCAGAAAAGAAGTTGTGGATATGCCCCACAGATCCAGGAGTTGATAAACTCAAAGATGGGCACAGACACATACTTGTTGGATAAGGAACACTTGCCTATCTATCCTGACTTTGAGGACAATCAAGTTGTGATGAATGAGAATGAACCATCCTTAGTGCAAGCACAAGCAAAGAAGGAGAAAGCAAAGAAAGGGAAGGCTGCCAAGATGCCAACTCAAGAGGAGGCATCTGAGTACTTTCTAAAGAGCAAGCAAGAACAGCTTGGTTACTAGCATCAACTCTGAGGATTGAGAAGGGGTTGGCCACCCTAACTCAAAACCAGGATAGCCTGGAAAGAATCATGGAACAAAAATTCTATGATTTAGATGTCAAAGTAACTGAGATTCAGTCAGCTGTGGAGCAGCTACAGGATGACATGCAGGAGAGGAAGGGCAGAACAACCACTGATGCATTTGCCAGAGTGCCTAGAGCTCAGAGATCAACTGCAGTGCCAGTAACTGACACCAGAGCCACTTCATCTGCACCAGCTACAGCTTCAGTGCCACCAGCTCCAGCACCTACCCCAGCAGCTCCATCTACATCGGCTGAAGCCTTCGTTCTTGGAGTTCTCCGGACACCACCACCTGAAGACCAAGCCTGAGAGACGACATAGTACTATGCATTTTCTAGGAACTTTTTGGTAACTTGTTGCCAAAGGGGGAGAAAAATGTATAGATCATAGGCTTCGAGAGAGAGAGTTTGCTTTTGTTCTCTCTTGTCTTCTTGGTTGAACTTTGTTTGCTTTTGATTGCTTGAGATACTATGCTATTATCTGTGAGACATTGATGATCATGTGTTTGATCAGAAGCTACACTTATGCTTGTTGGATGATACTATCTTACTTATCCTTATATGATCATTAATTCACTTTGCTTGGTGATGAGTGCATGTATTTAATTCTTATCATTTTGAGCGCTCCACCAAGATGTATGTGACATGGAAGAGTAACCCATGATCCTAACTCATTGTGCATTTGCAGTCCAAAGCAAATCTTAAAATATGCAAAAATTTAGGGGGAGCTCTTGCTTTTCACATACTTCTCAAAGCGACAATATCTTTCACTCTAATTATCATTTGTCGAAGCTTTGATCTATATGTTGTCATCAATTACCAAAAAGGGGGAGATTGAAAGTGCTACTATCCCTGGGTGGTTTTGGTAATTCCTAACAACGTATAGCTCATCGAGCTAACATTATTCCAAGATTAATATTTCAGGAAAAGCTCAATGAATGGCATGACATGGATGAGGAAAGTGGATCCCTCAAAATTCTAAGGACAAAAAGTTTGGCTCAAGCTTGAAGCTAAAGACTCTACATTTTACATTTTAGTGATCCAAGATCACATTGAGTCTATAGGAAAAGCCAATACTATCAAGGAGGGATGAGGTGTTGCTTAATGAGCCTCTTGCTTCATGTGCTTAGTGATATGCTCCAAAATCCTCAACTACCTTCCCACATCCTCATATGATCTAAACCAAAAGTCAAACTCGGCCCCACCGATTATTTCTATCCGGCGCCACCAAGTTTCAAATGTCATAGCCACTGCCACAAACCCTAGGCAAATCGGTCTCACCGATAGGGATCTCGGTCTCACCGAGATGGGATTGTAATCTCTCTGTTTCCCTTCGTAACGTTTCGGTCTAACTGAAGTGAGAGATCGGTCCCACCAAGATTGCATTGTAAGCTCTCTGTTTCCCTTTTGTAACATTTTGGTCTCACCGAGATGAGCGAATTGGTCCCACCGAGTTTACCTGACCAACTCTCTGGTTAGCTTATTACCAAAATCAGTCCCACCGAGTTTGTGTAATCGGTCACACCGAGATTACGTTATGCCCTAACCCTAACCATATCGGTCCTACCGAGTTGCATCTCAGTCCCACCGAAAATCCTAACGGTCACTAGGTTTGCTGAATCGGTCCGACCGAGTTTGGCAAACTTAGTGTAACGGTTAGATTTTGTGTGGAGGCTATATATACCCCTCCACCCACTCTTCATTTGTGAAGAGAGCCATCAGAACATACCTACACTTCCAATACACATTTTCTGAGCGAGAACCACCTACACTTGTGTTGAGGTCAAGATATTCCATTCCAACCATATGAATCTTGATCTCTAGCCTTCCCCAAGTTGCTTTCCACTTAAATCTTCTTTCCACCAAATCCAAATCCTATGAGAGAGTTGAGTGTTGGGGAGACTATCATTTGAAGCACAAGAGCAAGGAGTTCATCATCAACACATCATTTGTTACTTCTGGGAGAGTGGTGTCTCCTAGATTGGCTAGGTGTCACTTGGGAGCCTCCGACAAGATTGTGGAGTTGAACCAAGGAGTTGTAAGGGCAAGGAGATCGCCTACTTCGTGAAGATCTACCGCTAGTGAGGCAAGTCCTTCGTGGGCGACGACTGTGATGGAATAGACAAGGTTGCTTCTTCGTGGACCCTTCGTGGGTGGAGCCCTTCGTGGACTCGCGCAACCGTTACCCTCCGTGGGTTGAAGTCTCCATCAACGTGGATGTACGATAGCACCACCTATCGGAACCACGACAAAAACATTCGTGTCCCCAATTGTGTTTGAATCCTCCAAACCCTTCCCTTTACATTCTTGCAAGTTGCATGCTTTACTTTCCGCTGCTCATATACTCTTTTCCATGCTTGCTTGAATTGTGTGGAGATTGCTTGACTTGTGCTAAGATTGCTAAAATCTGCCAAGAACTAAAATTGGGAAAAGGCTAGATTTTTATTTGGTCAAGTAGTCTAATCACCCCACCTCTAGACATACTTTCGATCCTACAGCCCCGCGTTCCTCCTCTGATCATAGATGGTGAATGGCTGAAGTCTGTCCTTGGCTCCTCCTTCGTGGGTGGACCAACGCCAGGCCGGACTCCCAGAGAGGTCCATTCAGCGATGGTTGGGGCGGCAGCCCCCAGCCCCACGCCTGGAGGGGGCTTGCCGCCTCGGGGCCCTCCGCATGCTCCGGCGGAAGAGGGTGATGCGGAAGATGTGCTCAGGCGCGTTCAGGAGCGTCGCGCCCTTCGCGAAGAGTTCCTCCAGGGGGCAGCGGATGCGGTGAGCCGGATCGGGGCAGAACTTGCTGCCGATGATGCGCGCCTCGAGGCCGAAGGCCTGCGCCTCGCTGATGAGAGGCGCAAGCTGAAGGTTTCCATTGCCCTCACGCGTCATCAATGACCTTGACAACACGAAGGCCGAAGCGTTGCTGGCGGCTACGCAGGAGGCCTGCTCCTAGGCCGTAGACGAGGCTCGGGAGGCAGACCGACGGCGCAAAGATGCGGAGGAGCGCGTATGGGAGCTCCAAGCCCGGAGCAACTCCTTGGAGCAGCAAGTAGAGCTGCGTCATGCGGCCGTTGGGTCGATGCAGGAGGCCGTCGTTGACCGGGCGGAGCTTCAGAAGCACGAGGCGGCGCTGACGCTGGAAGCCGCCGAGCGTAATCTTGACCTTGAGCGGTTGGAGACGAGGGAGTGCCTGGTGGCCCAGGCGGAGGACGATGTTGCAGCGCGCGAAGCCGGGGTCCAGGAAGAGGTCTACCGCCGCGTGGCGGGAGCTCGCTCGGCCCTCGAGCGTGAATACGAGGCGAGGTTGATGCTGATCGGGGCCGAGGCTGAGGGCAGGACAGCGACCATCAACGCCAAGCTGGTTGAAGAGACGCGGTGTGCGGATTCCTCCGCAGTCGCCCTTGGCGCAATACAGGCGGAGCTGTCCTCTTCCTGGGCTGAGCGGCTTCTTTTTCAACAGAGGGTTGATGACGCCGAGGCCATCGCGCGGCAGAATGAGGACGAGATCCGCCAGCGGAGGGTTCTGGAGCATAAGCATGTTCCCATGTTTCAAACGCTCAGGGAAAGGGCCAACTCAGCCTTGGGTGACATTTGCGAGGCTGCCGCTAAGGAGCCGTACGAGGCCAGCTACGCCGGCAACCTTCGGTTCTTCACTGACGTGGTGACGCTTCTGGAGAATCGTTCCAAGAGGGCCGGCTGGCTTGTTGAAGAGAGGAGCCGAGCCCTGCTCAGGCGCGTCTTCTCCCGTGTCTTCAGCTACCTGCAGGGAATGGACCCCCACTTCGACTTCGACGCTGCCATCGCATCTATGCCCATAGCTATCCGGGGCGACCTGGCGCAATGGGTGGAGAACAACGTGGATGCCCTCGTCAGAGCCTTCGCGCCTGATGATGATGGTGTGATCGTGGCCGCTGACGAAGGCGGCATTGTGGATGAGCCTGGCGCGGACGGAAATGCTGGCGGCGGGGGCGACGATGTCAGCGACACGAGTGACACTTCCGAGGATGCCCCAGAAGACGCGGTGAGCAATATGGCCGACTGACCGCATGTCTCCGCGGTTTGTCCTGCATAGAGAAGACTCGGGCTTGGCCCTGAAGAGTGTAAGAGCATTTTGGGAGGGGAGGCCCCTCATGTAAGATTTGTAATCAGTACTCTGGTAAGCACAATGTTGCACGTGAGTTTAGCCGCTAGCTTGGTGATGGTTCGGCTGATTCGTTTACCTTTCGACCCTAACGAGCCCTGAGCCGGCCTGCGGGGGCCGCTACACCTCGGGTGTCTTCTGATTAACCTGCTGATCCTGTGATGAGAACCTCCGGAGAGGGTGCAGGGACAGTGGTCCCGGCTGTAGGCATGCCTGGCCTGGCCCGGCTCACGAGGGGCTCGTGAGGGGGGGCAGCCGACGCTAACTTGGGGCGTAAAGCCGAAACCAGAACACGAGAGATTGCTCGAACGAGACTAAAAACCCCTTCCCCAAACGCACACAAGCCTCAAACTCAAATCCAACTTAAATCCAAACCGAAGAAACATGTCAACAAGGAAGAAGCAAAAAAGCAAAAGGCCGCTTCCAGCACCTAGTCTAGTCTTCGACGTCTTCTCACCAGCGCGGAGCTAAGTGCTGCCACTGGGCGTGGGCGGGAGCCCCAGGGCCTGAGGCCGGCGCTCCTGAGACTCAGGGGCGTGTACGGCCCCACTCATTATTACGTGAGAGTGTCACGGGGCGGCGAGCTTCACAGGCACTGGGCCTTCTTCATAGGTACCGGCCTTGCTTCATACCGCCAGACGAGAGCCCCACCTTGCGCCTCACTCTGCCACCATTGACGGCGACCGGAAACCAAGGACAATGCCAATGGGGTAGAGCGGTCGCCAGCGGTTCCCCCGATGACCCCGGGTCCTCTGCCGGGGGCAGGCCATGGGGCACCTCCCCGGCAGAGGGCCTACCTCCTGAGAACGCCTTGCTCTAACCGCCGCGAGGTTGAGCCCGGGTCTCGGCCCCTCTCCTGCAGCCCCCTGCGCCCTCCTCCTGAGGGATAGGAGGCTGCAACGTTGGGGTAGCCATCTGCTGCGGCGACCTGTACCTCCTGCGACCCATGGTTAGCGTAAGCTTGCTCCTGAGGGATGAGTGGTACCCGATAGTTGCTACTACCGGCACGGTTGTCGAGGCTCTCTTGGGGTTCTTGAAAGAGCTCGGCTTCCGGCGCCTCCTCGTCCCAGCCGGGCCCGAGGAACGAGCCATGATCTTCTTCCAGTGCGCGTCCTTGATCCACCATGCGGGGTACATAAGCCTCCGGGGCTACCACCTCGTGGACCTCGCCATAGCGCCCCGCATGCCACGCAGTCTGGCTTGGAGCGTCGCCTTGGGGGTGATGGCGCGGTGGTCCGAGGAGGCCCGAGGAGGGGCCGGCGCGACTTGCAGCCCGGTGCTGACGGAGGTGTTGGCGCTGGACTGGCCCGGGAGCCCGCTTGAAGTTGCGTGAGCACGCACAATGCCGCCATGCGGATTGTCTTGGATCTGGGGCGGTAGCTGGATGCAGAAAGGGGGATGCTCCTGAGGCGACGGCGTCTAGGAGCTCGGCCACTCGCTCCAACAACACGTCGCGGCCGCCTTCCAGCAAACGGCACCGTAGTAGCTCTCGGGCCACCATGAGCGCGGCCCTGGAGTTCGCCTGCTCCCGTCGGGTGTACGACACTGTGGCCGCAGCGTGGTTCGAGGCCCTTGCTGCGGCCCGCACCTGCCGTGGTGTAAGGGCAGGTGGTGTCTGGCCGCGTCGCCCGTGCCCCGCAATGCCCTGCGGAGCACGAGCTACCTGAGGCGCAAGGTTGATGTCGCCCTGAGCCGGCGACACGGCATGGGCGGGCCACGCTGCCCAGCGGTCGGCGTTGGCAGCCGGGTCGCTTGACATCTGAATGGCGAGGTGACGGAACGCGATGCGGAGGAAGAAGGATTCCGGCGCACCCCTATCTGGCGCGCCAAATGTCGGATTTCGGGTTCCGGCAGACCCTTGAGGTTCGAACACTGGGGTGCTCGCGGAGATCTCTCCCCTACCGATCTACGTTCGATCTCCTCGTGCGATTTAAGCTGGAAACGACGAACAACACAAAGGACACGAGGTTTATACTGGTTCGGGCCACCGTTGTGGTGTAATAACCTAATTCAGTGTGTGGTGTGGTGGATTGCCTCAGGGGCTGATGATGAATACTACAAGGGAAGAATAGCCTCGCGAGAGGTGTTCTTGAGCTGGTGCGGTGTGTTCTACTTTGTCTTGATTTCCCCTTACTCTAGCTACTTCTTCCTCCTCTCCATCCGTCTCTCTACTCTGTAGTGGCTAGCTCTATTTATAGAGGCCCTGGGCCTCTCCCCAAAATAATGAGCGGGAAGGGCGCCAACAATTGGCCATTTTGAAGGGGAACATCTAGTACAAGTTATCCTGAGCAAAGGTGGTCTTCGGCTGCCAAAAGCACCGGTGGTGACGCCGTCTTGAGCTCCACGGTGACCTCCATCCAGCCGTCCGGCTGGTCCTGGTCTCGTTGCACCGAAATGGTAACCTTTGCCTGATGCCTTGGCCTGTGCTTGCCCCCTTTGCACCGAAAGGGAAACAAGGACTCTGCGCAGGCCTACGCCCGCCTGGTCTCGATCGTCATGGCTTGCGTCATGGGTCTCCTCGTGAGGTACCCCTGCATTGATCTCTCCGCCTCCTCGCGAGCCTGCCTGACGAGGCTGCCTCTGAGGAAGCTTCTTGTCGTCCGCCCCGCGAGGCTTGGCCCCTCACGAGGGTCTTGATCTTGAGATGATGAACATAGGCCGCGCTGGGCCCCCACTTGAGCCACGCCGCAGGCCGCAGGCAGGGAAGTTTGGGGACCCCCGTTCCCAGAACGCCGACACACTCCCAATTCACTCCGCAAAAAGTGACATGCTTATAAGAATTTTTTTTGTCATGACTTGTGCAATCATCATTAGCATTTTGGATATTCAAAGAATTCACACTAACAACATTGCAATCATGCTCATCATTCAAATATTTTGTGCCAAACATTTTATTGACTTCTTCTCCTAACAATTGAGCACAATTTTCCGAACCATCATTTTCAAGAAAGATATTATAAAGATGATCAATAATATGATGCAACCTCAATTCCATTTTTTGTAGTTTTCTTTTATAAACCAAACTAATTATAAACAAGAAATTAAAAGATTCAATTGCAAGATCCAAAGAGATACCTTCAAGCACTCACCTCCCCGACAACGGCGCGAGAAAGAGCTTGATGTCTACTACGCAACTTTATTCTTGTTGACTCATGTTGGTCCTCCAAGCGCAGAGTTTTGTAGGACAGTAGCAATTTTCCCTCAAGTGGATGACCTAAGGTTTATCAATCCGTGGGAGGCGTAGGATGAAGATGGTCTCTCTCAAATGACCCTGCAACCAAATACAAAAATCTCTTGTGTCCCCAACACACCCAATACAATGGCAAATTTTATAGGTGCACTAGTTCGGCGAAGAGATGGTGATAAAAGTGTAATATTGATGGTAGAAATATATTTTTATAATCTGAATAAATAAAAACCGCAAGGTAGAAAATAGTAAACAGGCACAAAAACGGTATTGCAATGCTTAGAAACAAGGCCTAGGGTCCGTACTTTCACTAGTGCAACCTCTCAATAAAGCTAACATAGTTGGATCATATGATTATCCCTCAAAGTGCAATAAAGAATCACTCTCGAGTTCCTATTAGCGGAGAACAAAAGATAGAAATCGTTTGTAGGGTACAGAACCACCTCAATGCTATTCTTTCCGATCGATCTATCCTAGAGTTCGTACTAAAACAACGCAAGCTATTCTTTCTGATCGATCTAATCAAGAGTTCTTACTAAAATAACACCAAAGAAAATTCATATTCATAATACTCAATCCACACAAAGAACTACGGAGAGACCCCAAAGTTTCTATCGGAGAAAAGATAATAAAAACGTGCATCAACCCCTATGCATAGGTTACCCCAATGTCACCTCGGGAATCCGTGAGTTGAGTGCTAAAACATATATCAAGTGAATCAATACGACACCCTGTTGTCACCTCAAGTATTCATACCGCAAGACATACATCATGTGTTCTCATATCTGAATATTCAATCCGACAAGACAAAACTTCAAAGGGTAAAGATTCAATTCATCACAACAAGAGTATAGAGGGGAGAAACATCATATGATCCATCTATATTAACAAAGCCCATGATATAGATCATGAGAGAGAGAGAGAGATTAAACACATAGCTACAGGTACAAACCCTCAGCCCCGAGGGTGGACTACTCCCTCCTCATCGTGGTGGCCACCGGGATGATGAAGATGGCCACTTGAGATGATTCCCCCCTTCGGCAGGGTGCCGAGACAGGGTCTAGATTGGTTTTCCGTGGCTACAGAGCCTTGCGGCAGTGGAACTTCTGATCTAGGTTAACCCCAAAGGGTTTCAGAATATTTGGGAATTTATAGTGCAAAGAGGGGGTGCGGGAGGCCACCGAGGTGGGCACAACCCACTTGGGCGCGCCAGGGGCCCCTGTCGCGCCCTAGTGGGTTGTGCCCCCCTCGGGGCACCCCCAGGTGCTGCTCTGGCCCAATGGATGTCTTTTGGTCCACAAAAATCTCTGTTTGCTATTGATTTCCTGCAATGTAAAAAACAAGCAAAAAACAGCAACTGACACTGGGCACTGGATCAATAGGTTTGTCCCAAAAAATGATATAAAGTTGCTATAAAATGATTGTAAAACATCCAAGAATGATAAAATAACAGGATGAATACTTTATAAATTATAGATACGTTGGAGACGTATCAGGGACACGTCCATGGCTGTGCCATGTGTCAGAAACAAGTTGATCATAATCCATATGTGTCTGCCACATGGTCTCATATCTAAATTGCCTTGCAGGTCGAGTTCTTCCAGGCAAGGAAGTTTGCACATCCGCTACAACAAAACAATGATCCGACTCACATGCAGTAAGATGCTTTACACAGATATATTGGTAATGTCGCCGGAACTCTTCATTTGCAAAGGCTCGATCGAGCCTTGCTTTTACATTGGACAAGCCTGCTTGCCGGTTATCCCATGTGTACGCACAGCCCCCTGAACTTGCTGGCTAGGTCCAAAACAGTCCTCAAACTCAAAAAATGTATCAATACAGTCCTCACACTTGACAATACGGACTCAATACCGTCCCTAAACTTGAAACATCGATCGTCCAAAACAGTCCTCAAACTCAAAAAATGTATCAATACAGTCCTCACACTTGACAATACGGACTCAATACCGTCCCTAAACTTGAAACATCGATCGTGAGACATGATTGCGCATACACTTCACGTATACAGCAGCATACTATGCATGCCACATCAGCCGGCCCCTCTCTCCATCTCTCTACACTATTAGGAAAAAGCCTACTAGTAGCGTCGGTTTTTGGCTAGCAGTAGCGCGGGTGCCAGTAGCGCGCCTCTAGCCATCTCTACTGCTAACACTATAGAAAAAAGACACACCCGTGACAATTTGGGCCGAACGAAATTTTTTTCTGTCATACTTATGACACTTCTATGATGACAATTGTGACAAAACCCGGTATCATCATAGATGTGGTGGGGTCCTACTTCTATGACAAAAAATCATTACATAAAATGGGCTTTTCATCCTGGGCGGGCCGGAGACTCAGCTGCATGACATTCTTTGGGTCGTCCATGATGGAAAAAACCGTGGTAGAAGCGAGGGCGAGGAAAATATTGGGGAGTTCCCAGTTACGGTGGGTGGTCGGGGGCCGAGCGATGCGCGTTTCTCTCATATGTACATGCGTGCGTGCGAGGCGTTGGGCTCTAACTGAACCTGAGCGAGGCATTGGGCTCTAACCGAACCCGAGCGATTGCATTGCAAGCTACGCGTTACTGAACCCGAGAGATCAATCAATGGCTATACTGAACCTGATGGAGCGATTCCTTCACAACTGCTGCTAACTGAAGCCGATCGATGCTGCCTCTTGATGAACAGTGAGTGTTGTTAGGGGGTTTGGATGAACATTTCCCGGTGGGGGTTGGATGAACAGGAACCCGTGGTAGTAGAGGCCGTTGCCGCTAGATGAACAGTACCCCGATCAATCGATCCGGTTGATGAACAGGACCCCATGGAGTGCTGGATGAACAGGACCCCGTGGAGGGCAGGTTGAACAGTAGCCGGTGGAGGGCTGGTTGAACAGTAGCCGGTGGAGGGCTGGATGAACAGTAGCCCGTGGAGGGGTGGTTGAACAGGACCCCGTGGAGAGGGCTAGTTGAACAGTAGCTGGTGGAGGAATGCGCAGTGGAGGCTGGGTGAACAGGACCCCGTGGATGAACGGTCGCAGGTGGAGGCTGGAGGAGGTCGATGGTGGATGAACAGTAGGCCATGGAGGCTGGAGTAGGTCGACGGTGGAGATGAACAGTATCCCGTGGAGTCCCATTTTGCGGTACGCCATACCCCTCCGATGAACAGGACCCCGTTTCGACCGTAGCACTCCAACACAAGTCCGTTTCCTCCGTTTTGCGGTACGCCACACCCCTCCTTGTCAACAGGACCCCGTTTCGACCATAGGAGGTCTGTTTCCTCCATTTTTCGGTATGCCAGACCCCTCCCGGTGAACAGGATCCCGTTTCCACCGTGGACGGTCGAACACAAGGCCGTTTCCTCCGTTCTGCGGTACGCCAGGCCTCGTCCATTGGTTGTTCCATCCAAGCCGGTTGGCTCCTGATGAACACGACGATGCATTCCATTCTGACCCAGCCGGTTGCCCACCCATGATCACGACGATGAGCAGCTTCTCCGTTCCGACCCAGCCATGTACACGAGCCCTGGCCGTATGTATGCGCGAGTAGGCGTTTGAGACCCCGTCCGTATGTACGTACGTGGCCGTATTTACTTTCTTGCACCCTGGCCGCTGTACGTACGTGTACATGCTACGTGCATGCCTCTACTACGACACGTGCGCACCTCTACTACGACACGTGCCCTTCCTTACACGGCCACGGTTCATCGCTGCAGCCTGCAGATAGACCGATCGTATGTACGTACATGTTCAGTCCAGAATGACAACGCTACGTATGCTTCGACCGGGTGGGTCCCGATTGTTAGGCACTTCCTTGCGTGCGAAGATGTAGCTAGTGGGTCCCAGCAGTCAGGGGGAAATGTTTTTTTCATGAAATATGGTGGCCCGTCCGGTGGGTCCCTGTTGTCAGGTGGAGGAATCATTATTTTGTGCGAAATAAGGAGGCACTTCCTTGCTGCGGCCGTGGACCCAGCTGTCAGCCTCTCCACGTACAGTACTCTTCCAATGAAGTCGTGCTGGAAGTCGTTTTCCTTGACCACGTTGACCACGCCGTGCCGAGAGCACCAGGGCGGTGGACGACGGCGAGGCCTAGGAAGGGGACGACGCGGAGCCGGGGAAGACGTGGCAGTGGAAGCCCACGCGGAGAGGAGTACAAGGGTTCACTGGTTCGGCTTCGGTGTGAGGCTGCCGTCATCGCAGAATAACATGGGGTGTGGGTGAGCGGAGGGATGGCCTGGCCAGCGGTGGGAGCAGTAGGGGGCGGTGAGGCCTCCGCGGCAGCACAGCCGGCCACGGGAGGCAGGAGTAGGCGGCACGACCGGCGCTGCTTTGGGCGGCTGGAGCGAGAAGACTAGAGGTTGAAGAAGCACTACGGCCGTTGGATGGACATCGTACGGTCACTGGAGCTAGAATCATTCATATTGACTAAGTTGACAAAGCCCTCCATCCCCGTCATCTTAGTAGGCCCACAAGTCAGCCTCCCACAATGGTAGGTCCCAGCTAGCAAGGGGAGTATTCATTTTTTTGTGCGTAATAAGGAGGCACTTCCTTGTGTGCGAAGATATAGCTGGTGGGTCCGAGCTGACAGCGGGGGGAACGTTTTTTTCAAGAAATACGGAGGCCCTTCCGGTGGGTCCCAGCTGTCAGGTGGTGGAATCATTATTTTGCCCGTAATAAGGAGGCATTTCCTTGTGTGGACCCCTACTGTCAGCCTCCTCCGACGGCTATTGTTTGTTGACCATGTTGACCTCGCCGTGCCGAGAGCACAAACGCGGTGGACGAGGGTGAGGCCCAGGAAGGGAACGACCCAGAGCCGACGAAGCCACCGCAGCGGATGCCCACGCTGAGGGGTGTACGAGCGCTAACTGGTCGGCTGCGGGGTGAGGCTGACGTCGCCGGAAAATAACAGGATGTGCGGGTGTGTAGAGGGATGGCCTGGCGGCAGCATAGCGAGCCATGGGAGGAGGGAGCAGGCAGTCCCGCCGGCGTTGGTTTGGGCGGCTGGAGCAGGAAGATCAGAGATTGAAGAAGCATGGCGGCCGTTGGATGGACATCCAACAGTCACTGCTCTGTGTTGAGTAAGTTGACAAAACCTTGCGTACGTGTCAAAAAAAATTTAGGACAGCGTCATCGTCAACCTAGTAGGCCCAGAAGTCAGCTTCCAAATCTGTGGAAAACAACATATATCCCATTAGCCATTATTTTCAATAATTTACAGCCCATTTGCTAATTCTTAAGGATATTTGAAGCCCATATTCTTTTTATTAGCATTACAGACCATATATTCTGGGCACTGCTAAAAAATTCAACGGAATTTTTCATATTTCGGTGGGGTCCGAACTCTTTTAATCACGAAATTTCGAATCGCGTTAAAAATACTTTTTAAAACATTATATCAAAATAAAATTCAAAAAACAATTCTCCGCAAAAAAATGAATGAAATTTCAAATCTTAACTAGCAACATGCCCGTGCGTTGCACGAAACATGAAGATGCATTTGTATGAGTAGTTTATCTTGTGATAGAAAAGACGATCTTTTAATGTAATTGCCTGTTGGCTTTGGTTTTTATAAGGAGAGTAGAGAAATCCAGAAAAATGATATTTTAATGTAATTGCCGGTTGGCTTTGGTCTAAAAATTTACAGACCATTTCTTACAACTTATAGCCCATTTTCTGGGGAAGCCCATTTCTTACTACTTTACATCCCTCCCTCCACGTCTTGAAAGATTTGCTGCCCAGCAGGGCTGAGAAAATCAAGTAGGCCTCGGTTTTGGTGTTCTATAAAAAGAACTAGGCTAGCCATTTTCAGAAAGAAAAAAGATATCAACTGGGCTCGTCATGTGCTTAAATAAAAGTGCAAGCGTGGGCTAGATGGGCCACAACCCCCGCAAAGCGTGCTGTTGAGCTCCGTCTCTGAAACTAAAAAAACAACTGGGCGAGCTGCTGGGTCCCTGGTGTTATCCACTCATTGTGTAATTTTAACAAATCCTCCGCCGCGCCAGCCTATGCATCACCGGTGTGAGATGAGACGTCGATGACTTGTCCTAGCGACATGACGCCGTTGGTGGACTCCGCGTCCCCCTTGCTGAAGTCGACCGCGTCCTCGTCCTCGTCGTCGGCGCCACCGTCAAGGTTGTAGTACTCGTAGTAGTGGCTGCGCCAGAGCTCGCGTTGGTACTCCACCGCCGATTCCTCGACGGACAGACTCTTCTCTACCTTGACCTCGGCCATGCGCAACTCCTCCTCCCGGCGCTCCTCGATCTCCGCCGCCTCCTGCATCTCCAGCTCCCGCTCGACAAGCTCATGAAGAAGCAGGTGCTCCATGGCCACCGCTGCCTTTTTAGACGTGGGTTGCATGCTGGAGTCCGAGGTGGCCTGGAATATCTTGGTGTGTGCATCCTCGATCTTGGCGTGGATGGCCTCGACCTGGGCCAGGGCGACATCGGCGGCACGGATGGCAGCTCGAGCGCTCTCGGCATTTGCAGCCGCCATCGCAGCAGCAGCTGCAGCCGTCTCGGCTGCCGCGGCTGCCCTGTCGGCTGCCGCAGACGGCCTCTCTGCGAAAGCAGCCGCACTCAATGCGGATGCGGCGGCACTCTCGGTGTAGGCGGCGACGCTCTCGGTGCAGGCGGCGGCACTCGGGGGGGGGGACGTGGCCATCGTACGGGCCTTCACGAAGCATTTCCACGGCATCATCTTTGCAAGAAGGGGGTGCGGGAGTGGGGATTGGGATTTGTCGATTCGGGGGTTACCGGCACTAGAGCAGACGAGCCAGCGAATCTTAAGGAGGGAGACTTAAATAGACCCAAATATTTTCATCGCCAACGGTTCCTAGAAAACAACTGTGTGTGATGTGGTACATATTTTTTATTAACTGTGAAAGACGAATTTGGAGTAAAGTGGCAATGGATGGTGTTTTAAATGAACGAGAAATTTGTAGTACTAATACAACTGTCATGTCAAATTTTGGAAAATTTAAGGGGTTATTTGACCTTTTAAGACATTTAAGTGATTTTCTAGCAGTGGGGAATTAGGAGGAAGTATTTTTTTGGCTTGTAATAACGAGGCACCTGCTTGCGTAATGCAATGAACCTAGTGGGTCCCTACTATCAGCCTCTCCACATACAGTCATCTCCTGATTCCTCTTGGTTGTTGACCATGTTGACAACGCCAGACGAAGGCGGGCACAGCGAGCGAACCAAGGCGGAGAACGACGGCGAGGCCTCGGACAGGAAGGAACAGCAGCCGTAGAAGATGCGGTAGTGTAGTGGCAAGTGGAGGGGAGTACGAGGGAAACAACATGCAACTCAAGCTTACGAATGGTACAAAAATCCCAAGGATTAATTGTTCATCAAATTTTTAGACAAAACCCAGATTGAACATGGCAGTAACATCTAACCCAACCACTCTTTTTCGCAGTCACGAACAAATGGATTGGTCTGATCCATAATATCAACATCCTGTGCATAAAAATTTATTGCACGATGACTTCAACTTGTTTTAAATAGATGCCGAGCATGTTTAGAAGCCCATTTGTCCACCTGAAACTTCTTGTTTTGCTCTTCAACGTGTCCGTCCATGAGAAATCTCTTGCGGTAAAACTTAAGCCTCAGGGACAAGAGTAACCTCGCATTCAACAGGAAGAATGTGACAAAGCTTTTGTTTGCTTGGTTGGATGCATATCCTTCCATCGTTATTGTCCTCAAACGAATTTCATGAGAACAGAGAAAATCCTAGTGCTTATTATGCCACCGATTGGTTATACGTTTTTGTCCATGTGCTTGCAGTACCTAAGTAGACATGAAGATTTGGAAACAGTTAAGGTCTGAAAAAAGAGTATGTCGAAAGAGCAACAGCTGAATGGTTAATTCTAGTACAATATATACAGTCTTTCAATGTGCATGAAATCATCACCTCCATATATAAATTCTCCAGAGACCGAAAGCATCGTAGCAAGCCAATAATTATGTTCAGATCATAACTATACATTCTGATATATAAGATCTTGATAGAATCCAGCAGCATTGATAGGCTATCCATGGACGAACTCTTCATTGAGCATATGCCATAATATTAGTACCCAAACTGTACTCCAAGATGATATAAAACTTATGCGCACAAATGAAAAATGCAGCTTATGATTACAAATGTGTAGATGATAATATACGGTAGCTGAAAAAGTGAGGAGCCAAACACCAACTTCTTGTGATCATTAAACGGATCACGAATTACACCCGAGGTCTCCAGTTTGGGCGCAGAGACGATAGTTATTTGCGAAGGTTTATAACAATTATCAAGGAGCAACCTTTCAAGTGAAGGGGCATCTTTGATGATGAGCTGCTGTCCTTCAAAATAAATTCCAATGCTTTTAAGGTGAGGCAACTTTATTTGGATACAATTGATAGGGATTTTTATTCCCAAAACAATTAGTAAGCGCTCCAGGATAGGGCAACTGGCGTGGATGATGTTGTGCAGTGAGGCCTCCGATAGATAAACCACCACAAGCGAAAGTCTTTTTTTGCAGTGGGAGTCGAAACATTTGAACCAGATCGTCTGGTAGATGGCACTGGGCAAAGGTGGTGGTGTGCAGAGAGGAGGAAAACCGCGAGATGGACAGCGGTGGTGTGGGCACGAATTCTTGGTATCTTCGTGGTATGAAACTTTTGTGGTAATGGTAGAACTCAAACTGCTGGAGTTTTCTGAATCAGGGGATGTTAGCCAAGCGTCCACCATGCCGGGTATGGACAGCAGGTAGCGTGTCGGGATGCAGAGGCGTTGAACGTGGCCCTGCTGGTGAGAGGAGACGATGGCTCTGAGGAGATCAAATTCAGGAAGTACAGATATCTGACGACAGTCGAGATTGAGGGGCGCAATGTGCCATAGAGGGCGCCACCAAGTTGAGAGGACTTGTGTGCGGCAGCAATCCTTGGTGGGGAGAAGCAAGATGATCTCCTCAAGGATGATGTCTGGGATATCGCTGATGTGGTCCACCAGAGATTCTACCGGTTCCTCAGATCCGGGTGGGGGGGGGGGGCTCGCCGCTTCTCCCCTCGATGCTGGGTGCGGGATCTACAACCGGCGTTGCTGCCGGCGGGAGCCTCATCTTCCTAGCGCCGGGGCCAGCCGACTCCATTTTCCTTGTGGGCGTCGCGCCGAGCTCACGGGTTTGAGCAGAGTAGCCAGAGACGAGCCTAGTGGCAGTGCGAGTGGGGAAGAAGGAGGGCTGGGTTTTTCAATAGGAGTGGAAGAAGAGGAGCAGGCGTTTTCTGTATGAGTGAGGAAGAAGGTGAGCGTTTTTTTGGAAGAGTGAGGAAGATGAGGAGCAGGGGGATTGGGGCGAGACGGAAGCGTAAGTGGAAGCGAGGAGGAAGGAGGGTTTTCCTGGGATCGCCCCCTCTTCAAGAAATATGGGCTTCTCCTCACAAAAAAACAAATGGGCTTTAAGATGGATGGGCTTTTGTATCGGCCCAGTCGGCTGCCCGTGTTTCATACTAGAGGGCCTTGTGCTAGAGGCAGCCCGAGACACGCTCCAGCTTATTGCCCATTCAAAAGAAAAAAATAGACACCTCCAGCTTATGGCTACTCATCGGTAACCTTTTTCAACTTGGCATCCACCAAATTAGAGGATGATGTACTGGATGCAGACACTCACACTGGTCGCGTAGCATGGAAAAGTGAGGTGTCAAATAACATGCCTACAATATACTTACTAGATTGTGAAGGTTCACATGCTAGTCAATATTTACATTAAACTAAGCTTCAGAAGATACGGTATGCATACTAACATTCCGAAGAACAAAAGTTCAGCATGTTTATGCATCTCGATGATTCACCATACTATAACCAATACAAAGCTGTGAGAAGGCGTGGAAATAAAGAAAATCGGTCGATGCTTCTCTGAGCAAAGGGCCTCCCTGCGCACACATTAATTTCCTGGGCATGCTTGTTTCTTCTCAATGTTGCGAGCACTTTGAGCATGTTGGCAACTCCACAGCTAGCTAGCTGCCTCATCTTGCAATTGAGGCTGACACATTTGCAGCAAACACAAGAGGCAATAGAGATGACTCAACATGAGTCCATATTGTGCAGTTCCCCTGAAATGATCTTCATTGTCCTGAATCTGAAAAGATAGGAAAACAATAGCTATACTTAAACGGTGTTGCAAAACAGTAGCACATATCAATAGCTCGGCATGACAAAACATGATCATCTGGACGAATGGGATACTGACCTGCCTGAGGAAGATTATATATAATTTCATAAGTCCTTGGTTGATTTGCACCTTCGTCTGCACTGCTTGTTTGCTACTCCACACATGACAGGATCGTTCCGCACTGATCAGCAAGTCAACGTACGAATAAGCTTATTTCATCTTGCGGTGGTGATTGTCCCTAGTTACGAATGCAGGAATACCTAGAGCACCATGAGGTTAGCTGACAACAGGTAGATGCAACCATATAAGTTTTGTGCGGTGCTACCAAAATTTAGGTTTATATCCCTTCCCGTTATGAGAATTCTTCTTGAAGTTGGTAGAATGTGACGGCTTGTTCTTTGCATCAAACTTGCCTTTCCCTTGAGATTTGTTCTTGTTGTTTTGGGGCTACTTGGGCTGGAAGTTCTTATCGTGTACCATGTGGGCACTAGAAGCTCCCTCAACGACCCAAGCACGTGTGTCTTTTGCTCTCGCCTTCTCTTCAAAATGAAGAGTGCTAATGAGATCCGAAACAGAAAACTCATGTCTCATGTTTTTCAGAGAAGTAGCAAAATCGTTCCATGAAGGTGGAAGCTTGGCAATGATGGTCCCAGCAACAAATTTGTCCGGCAACACACACTTGAAGTACTCAAGTTCCTTAGCGAGTGACTGTATCTCATGAGTCTGCTGCACAACAGAGCGCTCATCAGTCATCTTGTAGCCACAGAATTGCTCCATGATGTACAACTTGTTGCCAGCGCCCAAGGCCCCAAACGTGGCCTCGAGCGCATCCCACATGTCTTTGCCACTGTCAAACGTAATATATGAATCCACAATGGAATCGTTAAGAACACTCAGCAGCGCGGCTTTGAAGAGGGTATCCGTGTTCTCAAAAGCTTCCTGCTGTGTAGGATTAAGACCGCCCTCAGACTTACCCTTAGTGGCGTCATAGCAGTACATGATCTGAAACCAATATACTACTCTTGTGCACCACCTTTTATATTGCACCCCCTTAAAAGTAGGCAGCTTCAAAAGCGCAGCAAAACCACTCGGAGTAAATTGCCAATAATCAGGTTTTTGGATTGGATTGTTGAATATATGAGCAATTTACTATGAGATGTAATCCGAATCAACAGTAAATAGATCATGATGACAATTGCAAAGATCAAACTAATGATGCGGACTAAGCCAGGAGGACAGAATCACATACTGTATAGCGGGAGCAGAACCGCTGTGGTTGATGTTGTCACTCATGTCATTGATGAAGAGGTTACCGAGGTCGGGGAAGAAGGCTGTCGTTGAGGAAGTCGTCGCTGACAGCAGTCACAGGAGTGTGCTCCACAAAAACCTGATCGCCCCTCTCCCGTACAGGATCACGAAAGGTGGGGTTCGGAGGACTGCTGTCCCTTCTCGTGGTGCACACCGAAAGGAGGGATGGAGAAGAATTGCATGGCGGCGCTAAGATCTGGAATGGTGCGAAACCATACGATACAGCGGCGGCTAGGGTAGAGCCTGTCAGGTCGGTCGAGCGAGTAAGACCAAGTAGTATAATAGTAGGCCTTTGGCCCAAACCCCACGTCCAAGTCAATAATAGCCCCACTATCCAAAAGAATCAAAAATAGCTGAGTAATTAAGGTGTCGGTTAATTATTAATTAATAACTTAATAAATTTTCCAACTCACACCACACTTAGAGCATGGTTAATAGTATAGCCAACATCCGACTATATGAAGTTGACACATCATCTAGAACCAACCTAATATGGAGCCTGCTTACAATAGTTAGTCCCATTAGTCTAATAATATATCATTAATAATGGCCCCACCTTTTGTCTCACAAAGTATGTGTAGTCTGAAATGCCGGGCGTGCAGCGGGCGGTGCCCTCGGTCTGCGTGCCGCTTCAACGGCGGAAGCAGTGAGAGGTCTCGTCGCCCTGACTTGCCATCAATGTGGAGCGGCGGGCCCAGCTGGCGCCGGACGGGAGGGTTTTGATTTTTGATTCAGTTGCTGTGCTTCTACTGTCCAATATTCGCGTGTGGTTGTTTCTAGAATAAAAAAGGAGGTACTCCTACTTATGTTACTCCCACTATGGCTAGCCTTGCACTTGGCTCTTCGCCTCTTCGGGAAGCCAAACAATAATGGTGGTACTACAGTAGTACTTCTGGCAATCTGACACCAAATGAACTGCTCCACATCAACCGCTTGTAAGAAAAAGTTTCTCCTTGTGCTAAGAGCCACCGCGCATGCGTTGGAGAGGGAGAAGGCATAGTAAGCAAGCTTCTCGTCATTTTGCGAGTTGACGAGACACATCAAAGTTATTTAGTACGTACTCTCTCCAAAAAAGGGCTAACCGTGTCATGGCTACCATCCCGTGCTCCGTCGTTGAGTACGTGCACTATTCACGTGCCATCGAGGAGAAAAAAATATTGCGTATAGGAGTAGGTGCCATCGAAGTGTGATAACCCACAAGTATAGGGGATCGCAGCAGTTTTCGAGGGTAGAGTATTCAACCCAAATTTATTGATTCGACACAAGGGGAGCCAAAGAATATTCTCAAGTATTAGTAGTTGAGTTGTCAATTCAACCACACCTGGATAACTTAATATCTGCAGCAAAGTATTTAGTAGCAAAATAGTATGGACGTAACAGTAACGGTGGCATAAGTAATAGTAGCAGTTTTGTAGTAATTGTAACAGTAGCAATGATAAAGTAACTAAGCAAAGATCAATATGTGAAAAGCTCGTAGGCATTGGATCGGTGATGGATAATTATGTCGGATGCGATTCTTCATGCAATAGTTATAACATAGGGTGACACAGAACTAGCTCCAATTCATCAATGTAATGTAGGCATGTATTCTGAATATAGTCATACATGCTTATGGAAAAGAACTTGCATGACATCTTTTGTCCTATCCTCCCGTGGCAGCGGGGTCCTAATGGAAACTAAGGGATATTAAGGCCTCCTTTTAATAGAGTACCGGACCAAAGGCTTAACACTTAGTAAATACATGAACTCCTCAAACTACGGTCATCACCGGGAGTGGTCCCGATTATTGTCACTTCGGAGTTACCGGATCATAACACATAATAGGTGACTATTGACTTGCAAGATAGGATAAAGAACTCACATATATTCATGAAAAAATAATAGGTTCATAGGAGAAATCATGGCACTCGGGGCCTAGTGACAAGCATTAAGCATAGCAAAGTCATAGAAACATCAATCTCAGAACATAGTGGATACTAGGGATCAAACCCTAATAAAATTAACTCGATTACATGATAAATCTCATCCAACCCATCACCGTCCAGCAAGCCTACGATGGAATTACTCACGCATGGCGGTGAGCATCATGAAATTGGTGATGGAGGATGGTTGATGATGACGACGGCGACAGATTCCCCTCTCGGAGCCCCGAACGGACTCCAAATCAGCCCTCCCGAGAGAGATTAGGGCTTGGCGGCCGCTCCGTATCGTAAAACGCGATGAATCCTTCTCTCTGATTTTTTTCTCCCCGAACGTGAATATATAGAGTTGGAGTTGTCCTCAGTGGAGCATCAGGGGGCCTACAAGGCAGGGGGGCGTGCCCATGGGGGTAGGCGCGCCCAGGGGGTAGACGCGCCCCCACCCTCGTGGACAGGGTGTGGGCCCCCTAGTCTTGATTCTTTCGCCAGTCTTTTTTATTAAATATTCTCTATGAACTTTCAGGTCATTCCGAGAACTTTTATTTCCACACAAAAATAACACCATGGCAATTCTGCTGAAAACAACGTCAGTCCGGGTTAGTTCCATTGAAATCATGCAAGTTAGAGTCCCAAACAAGGGCAAAAGTGTTTGGAAAAGTAGATACGATGGAGACGTATCAACTCCCCCAAGCTTAAACCTTTGCTTGTCCTCAAGAAATTCAGTTGATAAACTGAAAGTGATAAAGAAAAACTTTTACAAACTCTGTTTGCTCTTGTTGTTGCAAATATGTAAAGCCAGCATTCAAGTTTTCAGCAAAGATTATGAACTAACCATATTCACAATAACATTTAGGTCCCATGTTTACTCATATCACTGGCATAATCAACTAGCGAGCAATAATAATAAATCTTGGATGACAACACTTCCTCAAAACAATCATAATATGATATAACAAGATGATATCTCGCTAGCCCTTTCTGAGACCGCAAAACACAAATGCAGAGCACCTCTGAAGATCAAGGACTGACTAAACATTGTAATTCATGGTAAAAGAGATCCAGTCATAGTCATACTCAATATAAATTAATAGTAATGGATGCAAATGATAGTGGTGCTCTCCAACTGGTGCTTTTAATTAAGAGGATGATGACTCAACATAAAAGTAAATAGATAGGCCCTTCGCGGAGGGAAGCAGTGATTTGTAGAGGTGCCAGAGCTCAGTTTTTGAAATAGAGATAAGTAATATTTTGAGTAGTATACTTTCATTGTCAACATAACAACCGAGAGATCTCAATATCTTCCATGCTACACACATTATAGGCGGTTCCCAAGCAGAATGGTAAAGTTTATACTCCCCCACTAATACGTCTCCAACGTATCTATAATTTATGAAGTATTCATGCTATTATATTATCCATCTAGGATGTTTATGGGCTTTATTTTACACTTTTGTATAACTTTTGGGACTAATCTATTGACCCAGAGCCCAGTGCCAGTTCCTGTTTTTTCCTTGTTTCAGTGTTTTGAAGAAAAGGATATCAAACGGAGTCGAAACGGAATGAAACCTTCTGGAGAAGTTATTTTTGGAAGGAAAGCTACCTGAAAGACTTGGAATGCACGTCAGGAAAGAAACGAGGGAGCCACGAGGTAGGGGGTGCGCCCACCCCCCTAGGGCACGCCCTCCACCCTCGTGGGCCCCTCGTGGCTCCCCTAACGTACTTATTCCTCCTATATATACCCATATACCCTAAAAACTTCGGGGAACAGAATAGATCGGGAGTTCCGCCGCCGCAAGCCTTTGTAGCCACCAAAAACCAATCGGGACCCTGTTCCGGCACCCAACCGGAGGGGGGAACCCTCACCGGTGGCCATCATCATCCCGGCGCTCTCCATGACGAGAAGGGAGTAGTTCACCCTTGGGGCTGAGGGTATGTACCAGTAGTTGTGTGTTTGACCTCTCTCTCTCGTGTTCTTGATTTGGCACGATCTTGATGTATCGCGAGCTTTGCTATTATAGTTGGATCTTATGTTGCTTCTCCCCCGCTACTCTCTTGTAATGGATTGAGTTTTCCCTTTGAAGTAATCTTATCGGATTGAGTCTTTAATGATTTGAGAACACTTGAAGTATGTCTTGCCGTGCGTATCTGTGGTGACAATGGGATATCACGTGATTCACTTGATGTATAATGATGATAGCATGCCTTCTACCTATGATGATTATATTGATGAAAGTGGGTTTGGAAGCGTGTCAACTTTAGGAAGTAATGATCCCACTATTTTGGAGGATGTTGAATCTTATAATATTTATGAAAGTGGATTTGGAGAGGTCATGACTTTATTTAGTGATGTATCCACTATTTTGGAAGAGGTTTCAATTGATTATGATGAGAACAAAGTTGCTACTTATGATGATTATTGTGATGAAACTTATGCTATAAAAAGTAGTGATGATTATATTTATAAAACTTGTGATGATTATGATTACCCTTTTCTGAACATTACTCTTTTAATGTAAAAACAATTTATAGTATTCAAGTCTCTTATGAAACTCCCACTATTCCGAATGAGAAGAATTTTGCTTATGTGGAGAGTAGTAAAAATTATATGCTTGTAGATCATGAAAAGAATGCTTTAGGTGCTGGTTATATTTTTGAATTCATTCATGATGAGACTGAAAATTGTTATGAGGGAGGAATATATGCTTGTAGGAATTGCAATAATATCAAGTTTCCTCTCTATGTGCTTAAAGTTTTGAAGTTATGCTTGTTTTGCCTTCCTATTCTAGTTGATTATTGTTCCCATAAGTTGTTTGCTCACAAAATCCCTATGCATAGGAAGTGTGTTAGACTTAAATGTGCTAGTCATACTCTTTATGTTTCAAATCTTATCTTTTATGTGAGCATCATTGAAATCACCATGCCTAGCTAGGGGCGTTAAACGTTAGCGCTTGTTGGGAGGCAACCCAATTTTATTTTAGTTTCTTGCTTTTTGGTTCTGTTTACTAATAAATAATCCATCCAGCTTCTTTTTAGATGTGGTTTTATGTTTTAATTAGTGTTTGTGCCAAGTAGAACCTTTGGGAAGACTTGGGTGAAGTCTTTATGATCATGCTGTAAAAAACAGAAACTTTAGCACTCACGAGATTAGCTAGAACGTTTTACTGGAGAGTGCTATTTAGTTGATTCTTTTTGCAGATAATTACTAGAAAAATTCCTCAGGTCCACCAATTTATTTTAGAATTGCTGGAGTTCCAGAAGTTTGCATTAGTTACAGATTACTATAGACTGTTCTGTTTTTGACAGATTCTGTTTTTCGTGTGTTGTTTGCTTATTTTGATGAATCTATGGCTAGTAAAATAGTTTACAAACCATAGAGAAGTTTTAATCAGTAGGTTTAACACCAATATAAATAAATAATGAGTTTATTACAGTACCTTGAAGTAGTGTTTTATTTTCTTTCGCTAACGGAGCTTACGAGTTTTCTGTTAAGTTTTGTGTTGTGAAGTTTTCAAGTTTTGGGTAAAGATTCGATGGACTATGGAATAAGGAGTGGCAAGAGCCTAAGCTTGGGGATTCCCAAGGAACCCCAAGGTAATATTCAAGGATAACCAAGAGTCTAAGCTTGGGGATGCCCCGGAAGGCATCCCCTCTTTCGTCTTCGTTCATCGGTAACTTTACTTGAGGTATATTTTTATTCACCACATGATATGTGTTTTGCTTGGAGCGTCATTTTATTTTCTTTAGATTTGCTTGCTGTTTGAATAAAATACCAAGTCCTTAAATTCTTAAATGAGAGAGAGTCTTCACATAGCTACATAATTATTTAACTACTCATTGATCTTCACTTATATGTTTTTGGAGTAGTTTGTCATTTACTCATGTGCTTCACTTATATCCTATGAGTAAATGGTTGAATGATTTGAATGTCATAAATCTGAAATTATATATGTTTCATATGCTTATCCCATGGGAAGTAATGCCTTCACATATAAGAATTAGAGGTGGTAAATCTATTGAAGGTTAGCAAACGTTGTATTGGTCACTTGAACAATTCATGAAAGAATATTGAAGGAAGAGAGATTTCACATATAAATATAGTATCTTGGACATCTTCTATGATGGTGATCCCCATTAATTATTTTCAAATCTGAGAAAATTAGTTGAAGTTGGACAAGTAAGACAACGTAATGAGTTATGCTTGGGTATATTTGTATAAGTTATATTGTTTTAGATCCTCTAACATGTGGTGCTTGCTATTTGGAATCCTTTGCTAGACAAAATATCTGTACTAAGCGGGAATACTGCTTGTGCATCAAACTCCTTGAACCAAGTTTCTTCCATGAGTGTCCACCATATCTACCTATATGCGGTATTTACCTGCCGTTCCAAGTAAATTTGCATGTGCCAAACTCTAAACTTTCAAATAATAATCTGTTTTGTATGCCCGAATTGCTCATGTAGCGACTACGGGTTAGCATTATCTTCCATGCTAGGTGGGTTATTCTCACGATGAGTGGACTCCGCTCATCATTCACGAGAAAATGGCCGGTAACTGGGATGCCCAGTCCCATGATCAAAAGATCAAAATCAAATAAAAAATAATTGCAAACAAAACTGCCCCAGGTTTGATGTTAGTTGGAGGCACCCGTGGTTTCGGGCAAGCCATGGATTGATGATTTTTGGTGGAGGGGGAGTAAAAATCTTTACCTTTCTGCTTGGGAGCCGCCTATAATGTATGTAGTATGGAAGATATTGGGAACTCTTGGTCGTTATGTTGACAATGAAAGCATACCTCTCAAAATTATTTTCATCTTTGTTTTTGCTTCGAGCTCTGGCACCTCTGCAAATCCCTGCTTCCCTCTGCGAAGGGCCTATCTTTTACTTTTATGCAAGAGTCAGTAGTATTCCTTCTCATTCCAACCTACTCTTTAGTTGGCAAGCATCATGTGATGGAAAGATCTAGGCATATATGGCCATTCAAATATATTTGAGCATGAATTATAACTGTTGACATTACCCTTGAGGTAAAAGGTTGGGAGGCAAAACATTATGCCCCTATCTTTCTCTGTGTTCGATGAATACTATTTGTTCTAAAAATATGCTTTGAGTGGTAGCAATCATGGAAGACTAAATGATAGTTGAGTATGTGAAGTTTGCTGAATCAAAGCTCTGACATAGACTCTTCCTGAAAATAAGATGAATTGCAATAGTTTGATGACTGAGAACATAGTTTGATTAGTTTTCAAGAAAGCTTATGATCTATGCTTTAACATGTGAATAGTTTGTTACTTGATCATGCAAAGTTCTATGAGTTGAGCTACTGTTATGACATATAATGATGCTAGAAAAGGTGATTGAAGTTATCATTGATCAAACTTATGCACCTGCTAGCATTCACACTTCATAAATTATTTCTTTTATCATTTACCTAATCGAGGACGAGCAGGAATTAAGCTTGGGGATGTTGATACGTCTCCAACGTATCTATAATTTATGAAGTATTCATGCTATTATATTATCCATCTTGGATGTTTATGGGCTTTATTTTACACTTTTATATTACTTTTGGGACTAACCTATTGACCCAGAGCCCAGTGCCAGTTCCTGTTTTTTCCTTGTTTCAGTGTTTCAAAGAAAAGGAATATCAAACGGAGTCGAAACGGAATGAAACCTTCTGGAGAAGTTATTTTTGGAAGGAAAGCTACCCGAAAGACTTGGAATGCACGTCAGGAAAGAAACGAGGGAGCCACAAGATAGGGAGGGGGGCGCCCTCCACCCTCGTGGGCCCCCCGTGGCTCCCCTGACGTACTTCTTCCTCCTATATATACCCATATACCCTAAAAACTTCGGGGAACAGAATAGATCAGGAGTTCCGCTGCGGCAAGCCTCTATAGCCACCAAAAACCAATCGGGACCCTGTTCCGGCACCCTGCCGGAGGGGGGAACCCTCACCGATGGCCATCTTCATCATCCCGTTGCTCTCCATGACGAGAAGGGAGTAGTTCACCCTCGGGGCTGAGAGTATGTACCAGTAGCTATGTGTTCGACCTCTCTCTCTCTCTCTCTCTCGTGTTCTTGACTTGGCACGATCTTGATGTATCGCGAGCTTTGCTATTATAGTTGGATCTTATGTTGCTTCTCCCCCTCTACTCTCTTGTAATGGATTGAGTTTTCCCTTTGAAGTAATCTTATCGGATTGAGTCTTTAATGATTTGAGAACACTTGATGTATGTCTTGCCGTGCGTATCTGTGGTGACAATGGGAGATCACATGATTCACTTGATGTATGTTTTGGTGATCAACTTGCGGGTTCCGCCCATGAACCTATGCATATGGGTTGGCACACGTTTTCGTCTTGATTCTCCGGTAGAAACTTTGGGGCACTCTTTGAGGTTCTATGTGTTGGTTGAATAGATGAATCTGAGATTGTGTGATGCATATCGTATAATCATACCCACGGATACTTGAGGTGACATTGGAGTATCTAGGTGACATTAGGGTTTTGGTTGATTTGTGTCTTAAGGTGTTATTCTAGTACGAACTCTAGGGTTGTTTGTGACGCTTATAGGAATAGCCCAACGGATTGATTGGAAAGAATAACTTTGAGGTGGTTTCGTACCCTACCATAATCTCTTCGTTTGTTCGCCGCTATTAGTGACTTTGGAGTGACTCTTTGATGCATGTTGAGGGATAGTTATATGATCCAATTATGTTATTATTGTTGAGATAACTTGCACTAGTGAAAGTATGAACCCTAGGCCTTGTTAACTAGCATTGCAATACCGTTTGTGCTCACTTTTATCATTAGTTACCTTGCTGTTTTTATATTTTTAGATTACAAAAACCTATATCTACCATCCATATTGCACTTGTATCACCATCTCTTCGCCGAACTAGTGCACCTATACAATTTACCATTGTATTGGGTGTGTTGGGGACACAAGAGACTCTTTGTTATTTGGTTGCAGGGTTGCTTGAGAGAGACCATCTTCATCCTACGCCTCCCATGGATTGATAAACCTTAGGTCATCCACTTGAGGGAAATTTGCTACTGTCCTACAAACCTCTGCACTTGAAGGCGCAACAACGTCTACAAGAAGAAGGTTGCGTAGTAGACATCACCCACCACCAACAAGCATCAATCCATGGTTTGCCCGAAACAACGGGTGCCTCCAACTAACAACAATCCCGGGGGAGTTTTGTTTGTAATTATTTTGATTTTGTTTGAGCATGGGACTGGGCATCCCGGTGACCAGCCATTCTCTCCTGAGTGAGGAGCGGAGTCCACTCCTCTTGAGAATAACCCGCCTAGCATGGAAGATACAGACAGCCCTAGTTGATACATGATCTATTTGAGCATACAAACCAGAATTTCATTTGAAGGTTAGTTTGGCACATACTAATTTACTTGGAAAGGCAGGTAGATACCGCATATAGGAAGGTATGGTGGACTCATCTCTACTCCTAATGGACGAGTTGGTGAATCGTCTCCGCGGTTTATTTTCGCTGGGTTTTTTCGTCTCTCCTCCCACCACCCCCTCCCACCCTGGTGCGTGGTTTATTTTCACTGTTTTTTTTCGTCTCTCCTCCCACCACACCCTCCCACCCTGGTCCATCGGTTTATTTTTCTCTCCACTCTTTATTACAAGCAGAACTTTCCTAACATATAACTAATCACGGATGTAACTTCCTTAAATTATGCAAATCTATCGATTCCTTTTATTGGTTCAATTTGTCTTAGGAAACAAATAACATATTTTCAGGAAACAAATAATACATTTTAATCTAACTTCCTTAAATTATGCAAATCAATTGATTCCTTTTATTGGTTCAATTTGTCTTAGGAAACAAATAACAGATTTTCAGGAAACAAATAATACATTTTAATCTAACTTCCTTAAATTATGCAAATCAATCGATTCCTTTTATTGGTTCAATTTGTCTTAGGAAAAAAATAACAGATTTTCAGTAAACAAATAATACATTTTAATCTAACTTTCCTAACTTAGCTAGATCAATCGATTTCTCTTATTAGTGAAATTTGTTTTAGGAAA
Source organism: Triticum urartu (assembly GCF_003073215.2). Taxonomy (NCBI): domain Eukaryota; kingdom Viridiplantae; phylum Streptophyta; class Magnoliopsida; order Poales; family Poaceae; genus Triticum; species Triticum urartu. Next base: position 150,688,754 of record NC_053028.1, on the reverse strand, counting down.
CAAATAATAGACACGTCACAACTTTCCTCCCAATAAATAGTTTCTTAACATTTGCAAACTTTCCTAATCAGACACGTCACAAATGGGCAGGTACTGATATCACGTTACCAAACAATAAAACTCCATTTGCATAGAAATCAGTTCAAAAATCCTAACTTTCCTAAATTTTTACCTTTCCTTGATAACAACCAATATTACCTATGTTTTCCACCTATTGAAGGAAATCACCCCTCCATCGATATTAGCTTTTTTTGAACTGAGATCTCCGGGTTATGTTTTTTTTTGCGATTCTTTCCAATTGTGACCTCTCCTTCCACTCCGGCCCCTTCTCGCATAAACACCTCCACCACAGCCAGGTAACACCGCCCCAGACCTCCTGCCTCTCCACACCTTCTCCGCCACCTCCTTCTCGTACTCCATTAATAATCCCTCCGCCACATTTGTCCACGGCGGTGTCGAGGGCATGGCGCAGCAGCGTACCAGCGGTAGAGCAGCGCATAGCAGCAGGAAGCAACACGCAGCATGCAAGGTGAGCGGCCGACTATGGAGGACAGAGATGCGGACTGCGTGGCTGAGGGAGCGGCCAGCAGAAGATGGCCACGACTGGAGGCAGCGCGAGGCAGGGGCGCGACAGCGGGGCGAGCGAAGGGATAGGCGGCAGCAGACGGGGCGAGCGCAGCCGTAAGAGTGTGGCGCGCGGCCAGGGTGTGTGTCGCGCGGGGCATAGTGGTGCGGTGGCTGCGGTGGGCGCGATCGACGCGGTGTAGCACGGGCGTGGGCATGGAGAGGGAGTGGCCCCGCGGGCGCGGAAGAAGAGTGACAGGCTTGGGCATGGGCGTGCATAGGAGCGGGCATGTGCCACGGGGTCAATCTGAGGAGCTTGTTGGCTACCCCTACAATGGCCATGGAGGACGGCGGTTCACGGCCATGGCGAAATACCTAACAAGAGCAAACAAGAGGGGAAACAGGGGAAAGGCAAGAGGATATCATGGCGGTGTCAATAGCGCCCTAGGGGAAGACATGGGAGCTCGGGGCAGTGCGGATCAAACGACAATGTCGCGGTGGCCCAAGGTTGAGGAAGACGGCAGCGGCGTTGATGCGGGGTGCTAGAGTTGATCTCATTGGCGCAGATGAAGTAGCGAAGGCGTTCGGAGCTCCTCGACAAGCTCCTAGCCCACAGGGAGGGCAGTGGCCATGTGGACGGGGTCGGTCATGGTGGACGTGGCGTCTGACTTCGTCCAGACCGACGGGATCGAGCGAGCGAGGAGGAGAAGTGGATTTGGTAGGGGGCGTCGAGGAGGAGTGAGGCCATGGGGGCAGGGAAGGAAGGGCGTCACCCTTATCCATTCCCCTTTGATGCTAGAGAGGTGGTCGGGCAGGAGCCCGACTCTGTGGCGACGTGGCCCGGGGAACAGGAGAAGACGACCGCGCGGGGACTGGACCACTGAGCCGGTTTGGTGGCAAGGCCCAGGGGGCAGGGCGAATCCCCTTTTACATCGTCCTTTTGGTTTTTCAATGTATTCTAATCTGTTTCTCCTTTTTAACACCATTTTGTATTTATTCTTATCAACTAAATGATCTCTACTCGTAATGTCTCAGTTGGTAGTCTTCGTTCCGGGTTTATTTTCGTGCCACCTCCCGAGTGAGGGAGAGGGGGAGAGAGAGTGAGGAAGAGGGAGGGACAGGGTGCGTGTGTGAGAGACTTTGATGGTAAAAAGGTTGTCAATGTCACTTAATATGTATGAGAATATTAAATGTCATATTAACATAATTGATATTGAACTTTTAAAGTTATAATGTGGCCCCGTTGCAACGCACGGGCGTTCTTCTAGTATGGAATAACTTTGGGGTTTATGGAAGTGGATGCACAAGTAGTATTCCTGCTTAGTACAAGTGAAGTCTAGAAAAAGACTGGGAAGCGACCAACTAGAGAGTGACAACAGTCATGAACATGCATTAAAATTAATCAACACTGAGTGCAAGCATGAGTAGGATATAAATCACCATGTACATAAATATCATGGAGGCTATGTTGATTTTGTTTCAACTACATGCGTGAACATGTGCCAAGTCAAGCCACTCGAATCGTTGAAAGGAGGATACCATCCTATCATACCACATCACAACCATTTTAATAGCATGTTGGCACACAAGGAAAAACATTATAAGCTCCTATTTAATTAAGCATGGCATAAGCAACTATAATCTCTAATTGTCATTGCAAACATGTTTCATTCATAATAGGCTGAAACAGGAATGATGAACTAATCATATTTACAAAAACAAGATAGGTCGAGTTCATACCAGCTTCTCTCATCTCAATCACTTCATCATATATCGTCATTATTGCCTTTCACTCGCACGACCGAATGGTGTGGATAATAATAATAGTGCACGTGCATTAGACTAAGATAGAATCTGCAAGCATTTAATTCGAGGGACAAGACAAGGTAATATGGGCTACTGGTTAAATCAACGATAATGCATATAAGAGCCACTTCAACATTTTCATTATGGTCATCTCCTCTCGACCCCCAAAGAAAAGAAAGGAAATAAAACTATTTACACGGGAAAGCTCCCAACAAACAAAAGAAGAACGAGAAATCTTTTTGGGTTTTATTTTAATTATTACTACTACAGGCAATGGAAAGTAAAATAGCTAAAAACTACAACTAATTTCTTTTTGGTTTTTTCTTAAGGTTTTTCAAACACACAAGAAGAAGACTTAAAACAGAAAATAAACTAGCATGGATAGTACAATGAAAAAGTATGAGAACCGACAGCTAGAATGAGTGTGTGAACATGAATGTAATATCAGTGAGAAATACATACTCCCCCAAGCTTAGGATTTTGGCCTAAGTTGGTCTATGCCCACAGATCAAAGTTGTCCTCTCCAGTGTACTGAGGAGGATCCTCGGGGTGCCACTAGTTAGCGAGCTCTTGCGGATCCCACTGATAAATAGACTCCTGATATGGATCAGGGGACGGCTCGGCCTCAGACTCTGGGGATCGTGTTCACTCCCAGTATGCATAAATGTCATCGGGCAGGATGATGTATGTGCCTAAATGAATGTTAAACAAAGAAGGTGCAGGCAGAGTAATAATCTGACAAGTATTTTCACTAAATACCAGGTTATAAATGAGTCTCTTCTCCTTATGATCGCTAATAAAATCATGTGCTACCATCCTTTTATAGTGTAAGAAAATAGGGGGCAACACCTTTTCTTCTTTCTCATAGTCTCTAATAGGTATCTCAAAATATTTAGCAAGACGCGAAGCAAAGATACCTCCAAAAATGGGGACCTTTGTACGGTTTAGACTCAACCGTATAGCAACCATAGCGCCTAAACTGAAGGTTCTATCATGGAGTAAAGCATGGCGCAAAATGGCGAGATCAGGGGCACTGAGGCCCCCACTGTTCCCGCGACCAATCAAACATCTACTAGAAAATATTGCATAGTAACGTAGAATAGGAAAATGTATACTAGTAGTTCTTGCATCTGACAGTTTTCTCTTTTCCCCTACAACAATTTCATCGATAAATTCTGCCACATCACTAGGATGTGGTTTCTCAACGCTGCCCTCAAAAGGCAACTTGCAAACCACACAAAAATCATAGAGTGACATCTCCTTAACCTCATCATATAAATGAAACTCCACTGAAGGTGGTGATTTTTTAGCATGAAAATAAAAATTTTGCACGAAAATATTAGTGAGTAAGAGATACTGTTCGCGCGGGTCCTGGAGGAAGTCAGTGAGGCCTGCATTCTCAGCCAAGTGATATAAATCATCATAAATTCAGCTGGCTCTCAAGAACTCATCACAAGGCCATTCACATGGCCGAACCTCCGTAGTGCGAGGAAGATTATATTTTGGCTTGTTTTTCTCTTCACTTTGCTTATCCTTCGAGCTTCGGCTCGAAGAGCCTCTCAATAATCTCTTCAACATTTTCTCCCTCTGAAAAATTTCTGAAATTTTTAGTAACTCAAAATAGAAGTGAGCCAAACTCAACAAGATTGATAGTAACTACTCCCACAAGTGCTTAGAGGCTATATCATGCATTAGAACTACTTGGGACCATATAAATTTGACATGCAAGCTCAAGAACAGGGTCACCTAAGCAGCAAAAATTTGCAATAATTAAAGCACTAGAACAAAAGCTAATTGGACCATTGGAGGAGTCACATACCGAAGAACAATCCCCCAAAACAGTTTTGTGAATGAAGCTTTGAGCAAGGAGATCGGAAAAAGGCAGCAGGATGAGCTAGAACACGGGTTTGAGTTATGGGAGGATTTTTTCTGGAGGAAGACGAAGTGAGTGGGTGCAGGAATAAGTGGAGGGGGCCACGTGGGGCCCACGAGGCAGGGGCGCGCCCAGGGGGTAGGCGCACCCTGGACTGTTGTGGCCAGGTGGTGTGGCCCCCTGATGTATTCTCTGTGCCAAATATTCTTAAATATTCTAGAAAAATCATATTTCAATTTCAGGGCATTTGGAGAACTTTTATTTTCGGGGTATTTTTTTATTGCACGGATAATTCAAAAAATAGACAGAAAATACTATTTTTGCTTTATTTAATCTAAATAACAGAAAGTAAAAGGAGGGTACAGAAAGTTGTGCTTTCTAACTTCATCCATCTCATGCTCATCAAAAGGAATCCACTAACAAGGTTGATCAAGTCTTGTTAACAAACTCATTCTGAATCGCATGAAACTGAAGAATTTTCGAATAGCACTAGGTTACTTCAACGGGGATATGCACATCCCCAATAATAATAATATCATATTTCTTCTTGACAGTAGGAAGAGGAAATTCAAAACCTCCAATAGTAATCATTGGAATTTTTCCAATAGAATTGATAATGTGGACATTGCCTTTGTTGCAATCAATAACAGCCCCTGTAGTATTCAAAAAGGGTCTACCAAGGATAATCGATATACTATCGTCCTCGGGAATATCAAGAATAACAAAGTCCGTTAAGATAGTATCTTTTGCAACCACAACAGGCACATCCTCACAAATACCGACAGGTATAGCAGTTGATTTATCGGCCATTTGCAAAGATATTTCAGTAGGTGTCAACTTATTTAAATCAAGTCTACGATATAAAGAGAGAGGCATAACACTAACACCGACTCCAAGATCACATAAAGCAGTTTTAACATAGTTTCTTTTAATGGAGCATGGTATAGTTGGTACTCCTGGGTCTCCAAGTTTCTTTGGTATTCCACCCTTAAAAGTATAATTAGCAAGCATGGTGGAAATTTCAGCTTCTGATATCTTTCTCTTATTAGTAACAATATCTTTCATACATTTAGCATAAGGATTCATTTTAAGCACATCAGTCAAACGCATACGCAAAAAGATAGGTCTAATCATTTCAGCAAAGCGCTCAAAATCCTCAGCATCCTTTTTCTTGGATGGTTTAGGAGGAAAAGGCATGGGTTTTTGAACCCATGGCTCTCTTTCTTTACCGTGCTTCCTAGCAACGAAGTCTCTCTTATCATAACGTTGATTCTTTGATTGTGGGTTATCAAGATCAACAACAGGTTCAATTTCTACATCATCGTTGTTACTAGGTTGAGCATCAACATGAACATCATCATTAATATTATCACTAGGTTCATGTTCATTACCAGATTGTGTTTCAGTATCAGAAATAGAAATATCATTGGGATTCTCAGGTGTGTCAACAACAGGTTCACTAGAAGCATGCAAAGTCCTATCATTTTTCTTTTTCTTCTTCTTAGAAGGACTAGGTGCATCAACTTTTAGTTCTCTGAGAATCTTGCTCAATTCTCTTAGGGTGGCCCTCAGGATACAAAGGTTCCTAAGTCATTCTACCTCCTCTAGTCACAACTCTAATAGTACTATTATTTTTCTTATTATTCAATTCATTGAGCAAATCATTTTGAACTTTAAGCACTTGTTCTGCTTAAGTGGTAATCATAGAAGCATGTTTACTAATGAGTCTAAGCTCACCTTTAACTCTAGACATATAATCACTCAAGTGTTCAATCATATAAGCATTACGTTTCAATTGTCTACCAACATAAGCATTCAAGTTTTCTTGTTTAACAATAAAATTATGAAACTCATCTAAGAATTGGCTAGCAGACTTATAACGAGGAATATCACCTTCATAAAATCTATAGAGAGAATTTACCTTTACTACCTTTGTCGGGTTATCAGGACCATGTATTTCTTCAATAGGTGGTAAATTCTTAACATCTTCAGCTTTAATACCTTTTTCTTTCATAGATTTCTTTGCCTCTCGCATATCTTCAGGACTGAGAAATAGAATAGAATACCCCTTTTCTTCGGAGTTGGCTTATGAGTTGGTTCAGGAAGTGTCCAATTGTTTTCATTACTCAGCATATTATTCAATAGCAATTCAACTTGATCAACAGTTCTTTCCCTGAAAACACAACCAACACAACTATCCAGGTGTGGTCTCTAGAAGCATCGGTTAGTCCATTATAAAAGATACCAAGTATTTCATTTTTCTTAATAGGATGATCAGGCAAAGCATTAAGTAATTGGAGAAGCCTCCCCCAAGCTTGTGGGAGACTCTCTTCTTCAATTTTCAAAAAATTATATATTTCCCTTAAAGAAGCTTGTTTCTTATGAGCGGGGAAATATTTAGCATAGAAGTAATAAATCATATCCTGGGGACTACGCACACAACCAGGATGAAGAGAATTAAACCATGTTTTAGCATCACCCTTTAATGAGAATGGAAATAGCTTAAGGATATAGTAGTAACAAATTTTTTCCTCATGAGTGAATAGGGTGGCTATATCATTTAATTTAGTAAGATGTACCACAACAGTTTCAGATTCATAGCCATGAAAAGGATCAGATTCAACCAAAGTAATTATCTCAGGGTCGACAGAGAAATCATAATCCTTATCAGCAATAGAGATAGGTGAAGTAGCAAAAGCAGGGTCATATTTCATTCTAGCATTCAAAGACTTTTCTTTCAACTTAACTAACAGTTTCTTAAGATCATATCTATCGTTGGAAGCAAGAAAATCTCTAGCAGTTTCTTCATCCATAACATAACCCTCAAGAACATCAGGCAGTTCATATCTAGGGGGAGAATCTTCATCATCACTTTCATCAATATTATCAGTTTCAATAATATCATACTCTCTAGCCCTAGCAAGTTGTTCATTAAGAAATTCACCTAGTGGGACAGTATTATCAAGCATACTAGTTTCATCATAAGTATCATGCATAGTAGAAGTGGCATCATCAATAACATGCGACATATAAGAATTAATAGCAGAAGCAGGTTTAGGTGTCGCAAGTTTACTCAAAACAGAAGGTGAATCAAGTGCAGAGCTAGATGGCAGTTCCTTACCTCCCCTCATACTTGAGGGATAAATCTTGGTTTTATCGTGTTTCAAGTTCCTCATAGTGATCAATAGATATAAATACTAAGTAACTCAAAGAATAGAGCTATGCTCCAGGGCAACGGCGCCAGAAAATAGTCTTGATAACCCACAAGTATAGGGGATCGCAACAGTTTTCGAGGGTAGAGTATTCAACCCAAATTTATTGATTCGACACAAGGGGAGCCAAAGAATATTCTCAAGTATTAGCAGTTGAGTTGTCAATTCAACCACACTTGGATAACTTAATATCTGCAGCAAAGTATTTAGTAGCAAAATAGTATGGAAGTAACGGTAACGGTGGCAAAAGTAACAGTAGCAGTTTTGTAGTAATTGTAATAGTAACAACAATAAAGTAACTAAGCAAAGATCAATATGTGAAAATCTCATAGGCATTGGATCGGTGATGGATAATGATGTCGGATGCGATTCTTCATGCAATAGTTATAACATAGGGTGACACAGACCTAGCTCCAATTCATCAAGGTAATGTAGGCATGTATTCCGAATATAGTCATACGTGCTTATGGAAAAGAACATGCATGACATCTTTTGTCCTACCCTCCCGTGGCAGCGGGGTCCTAACTGAAACTAAAGGATATTAAGGCCTCCTTTTAATAGAGTACCGGACCAAAGCATTAACACTTAGTGAATACACGAACTCCTCAAACTACGGTCATCACCGGGAGTGGTCCCTATTATTGTCACTTCGGGGTTACTGGATCATAACACATAGTAGGTGACTATTGACTTGCAAGATAGGATCAATAACTCACATATATTCATGAAAACATAATAGGTTCAGATCTGAAATCATGGCACTCGGGCCCTAGTGACAAGCATTAATTATAGCAAAGTCATACCAACATCAATCTCAGAACATAGTGGATACTAGGGATCAAACTCTAACAAAACTAACTCGATTACATGATAAATCTCATCCAACCCATCACCGTCCAGCAAGCCTACGATGGAATTACTCATGCACGGCGGTGAGCATCATGAAATTGGTGATGGAGGATGGTTGATGATGACGACAACGACGGATTCCCCTCTCCGGAGCCCCGAACAGACTCCAGATCAGCCCTCCCAAGAGAGATTAGGGCTTGGCGGTAGCTCCGTATCGTAAAACGCGATGAATCCTTCTCTCTGATTTTTTCTCCCCGAACATGAATATATAGAGTTGGAGCTGACGTCAGTGGAGCATCAGGGGCCCACGAGGCAGGGGGCGCGCCCAGGGGGTAGGCGCGCCCCACCCTCGTGAACAGGGTGTGGGCCCCTAGTCTTGATTCTTTCGCCATTATTTTTTATTAATTCCAAAAATATTCTCCGTGAAGTTTCAGGTCATTCCAAGAACTTTTATTTCTACACAAAAATAACACCATGGCAATTGTGCTGAAAACAGCATCAGTCTGGGTTAGTTCCATTCAAATCATGCATGTTAGAGTCCAAAACAAGGGCAAAAGGGTTTGGAAAAGTAGATACAATGGAGACGTAGCAAAGTGCATGACTCACTTACGCACTGCTTATCTAATTATCTCCATTTTCTTGCATGACACGTGCACCTTGATGCTAGATGTCTCGCGTGTTGGCAAAAGGAAGAACAATGCTCACGTAAAAAAAGAGTGGAAGAACATAGGTTCCCGGCGACCGAGAAGGAGCAAGGAACCTCGCGGTGGAGCGTCTGCAAGGAACCTTGCGCATTTTCCCCTATTTTTTGCCGCCTTCCCGCCTATAAACAAATAAAAGAACATGAACTCTTTGCTAACCTCTAGAGATGATACATCAGGATGCTATGTTGAATATATTTTATTAGTTTATATTGATAACCACACAAGAAGCCACGCATGTACAGGACGCATGTACACACGCCAACGCACTAAATCATGCCGATCCAACTCATGCACAAACGCGCACAGCATGGAGCACACAAAACATGTACACAACACATGCATGCACACACACTCGGTCGCAGAATGCACGTGAATAACACATGCATGCACACACACTCGGCTGCATGGAGGCGTGCGCCATCTGCGGTGACGTCCGGTTCGTTGTGCTACAACGAGTCTCGCACACAACGGCGCCTACGCATCTCTTGTAGCACCTCTTTGCCATCGTTGCTCAACGACTAGCCGGAGACGAAGACGACCGCAGCGTCGGCCTTAGAGCTAGCACCGATGGAAAAGCACGCACGCTGCACGCACACGAGCACGTATGGAGTGCCACGACGTGGTGCGTCCCCAGTCGCCTCTACTCCTTCTGCGCACGTTGTCTATGAAGGCAGCTGCATGCCTAATGATGATGTGTGTGAGATCTTCTAGGAGTCAGATGATGACGAGGAGGGTGTCTCCAACAGCGTTCCTCGGCTCGCACCTCTTGCATCACGGTGGTCGAGCTTGGAATTATTCATCTGGTACACGTGGAATCTCAGATCTAGACACAAGGTGACGTGCACCGTCAAGGGGGTCAGGGCGGACGCGACCACTCACTACATCCTCCATTTGAAGCGGCGCACCGGCCCAGGGCGCCGCCGCTGCACTCCCAGCTATTCCCGCCTCCTCGCCGCATAAAAACCTACATTTACTAGTATGTATACATGTGCAAGGCACGTCTTAATATAACAAAGTGATTTTGGTAAAAGGGAAAAAAGTAATATATGTGCTAATAGATTCAAAGAAAAAGAAATTATAGTGATGTATAAATGCCGATATTAGTTCTATATTGTAAAAGCGGGAAGTAGTATTCATGGCATAAAACTGTACGTTCATTTAAATAGAACTGCACGTTGCTTCACTTTTTCCACGTTTCTTTTTTTGAGAAATATCCACATTCTCCTACTAAACCATCTCGACTGGGCTCAATCAAACCATCTGGTGGTCATGTGGCAACACAGCCCATTGGAGCTAGTTATGCGGCATTAACAGAGGGGTTTGATGGACGCGAGGAGGCGTGTTCAGCCGGGCGTGCAGCGGATGGCGCAGTACTATTCGATTTGACAGCTAATACTAGTATATTACAAAAAACAAAGAAGAGTAGTAGAGATAGAGATAAGAGTAGAGACTAGGGAGGAGCACCATCTACTGCTTCGTGGGCTACTCCTGCGCTCCATTCGGTGGCTGCACCGTCCCCTACAGCCACTCCCTCCTGCGCTCCATTCGGCGGGTGTCGGTGTCAAAACCGGTGGATCTCGGGTAGGGGGTCCCAAACTATGTGCCTAGGAGGATGGTAACAGGAGAAAAGGGACATGATGTTTTTACCCAGGTTCGAGCCCTCTTGATGGAGGTAAAACCCTACTCCTGCTTGATTGATCTTGATGATATGAGTATTACAAGAGTTGATCTACCACGAGATCGGAGAGGCTAAACCCTAGAAGCTAGCCTATGGTATGATTGTTGTGTGTCCTACGGACTAAACCCTCCGGTTTATATAGACACCGGAGGGGGCTAGGGTTACACAGAGTCGGTTACAAGGAAGGAGATCTACATATCTGTATTGCCAAGCTTGCCTTCCACGCCAAGGAGAGTCCCATCCGGACATGGGACGAAGTCTTCAATCTTGTATCTTCATAGTCCAACAGTCCGGCCAAAGGTTATAGTCCGGCTGTCCGGATACCCCCTAATCTAGGACTCCCTCAGTAGCCCCTAAACCAGGCTTCAATGATGATGAGTCCGGCCCGCAGATTGTCTTCGGCATTGCAAGGTGGGTTCCTCCTCCGAATACTTCATAAAAGATTCTGAACCCAAGAATCGTGTCCGGCTCTGCAAAACAAGTTCCACATACCACCGTAGAGAGAATAATATTACCACAAATCTAATCTGCTGACGTATAGGGTGTCCTCACGCCATGGCCACGTCACCATTCGAATCATTTTTTACAACCAACCTCAGCGTGTTTCACGAGGCGGTTTCCTTGGCATGTCTTGTCAAAGCAGAGATCGTGTCCCCTTATTGCGGGATTCTCATCAATACGGGCGTGGGTAACCCAACCATGCCATTGATTATGACGCTTTGGGGGATGAGCGAGTTTTACCAGGCAGGTGGGGAGGCATAGTTTCGTCCGTCCTTATAATTGGATAAGGATTTACCTTTTTCTACCCACGCTTCTTCCTCCTTGCTCATCCACTCTTGCGAACCCGAGCTCTTCGACCTTCTCGACCTTCTCCAATCATGTCCGGAGTGGGAGGCAAGTGGATGGTTTCCTCCGTCATGGAGGGGCACATCGAGAAGCTGCGCGGGGCCGAATATTTAGCCGCGGACATCGCGCACCAGCTGCTTGCCGCGGGGCATATCGTTCCTACCCCGGAACCATATGAAAGGGTGGTTTTCCTCACCCATTTAGTCCGCTGACTGGGGTTTCCCCTCCATCTATTCGTCCGCGGCCTCATGTTCTATTATGGGATGGATTTCCATGATCTTGCCCCCAACTTCATCCTCAACATCTCGGCGTTTATCGTCGTGTGTGAGGCCTTCCTCCGCATCAAGCCCCACTTCGGCCTATGGGTGAAAACTTTCAACGTCAAGCCGAAGGTGGTAAGCGGCCACCAGGCGGAGTGCGGAGGCGCCATGGTGGGCAAGATGCCCAACGTTACATGGCTCGAGGGATCCTATATGGAGACCATAAAGGGGTGGCAATCGGGGCGGTTCTACATCACCGAGTCGCGTGATGCCAAATGGGTGGCGGCCCCCGAATTCTGATACGGAATCCCTATGCGGCTCACCTCTTGGAAAGAGAAGGTCCTGCTCTGGGGTAATCTGGTGGAGCTGACCGGACTCCAGACCTGCATCCAAAATAGGATAAACAGGAAGCTCAAGCTTGTCAACATAGTCCAGGTCAAGCTCATCCGCCGGATCCTCCCGTGTCAACAATATGAGCGTTCAAGTTGTGGGAATTCGACCCGGCCCAGCACCAGACCCTGAAGGAGCTCTTCGTCACGATGCACAAGGACGTCTAGAAGGTGCTGTTTAAGAGTGTCGAGGTTCCCCCGCCCCTCACCGAGGATCACGGACTCAGCACGCAGCGTCAAGCCGGCGCGGTAAGCTCTTTTATTACTTATAGGGTATTTATTTTCCCCAGTATAACCATGTGCGGGATCTAAGCTCCCATACCTTTGACAGGAATGGCTAGAGACGGCCGAACAGATAGACTGTCCGGCCCCTCTGCCTGAAGACCCAGCAGATGCTCGGGTAGCAGAGATGCTGGTTCCGGCACCTTACGTGGTGCCGGAGAAGAAGGCCAAGAAGAAGGCCATGGGAACGCGAAAGAGTTCCCGGCGTCAGGTGGTATCGGACTCATCGTCCGATGACTCCGAGACGCACTCCACTCGTGAAGACGAGGAGAAGAAGAAGGTTCGCCCCCTCTAGCCGGGGGAGAGAAGAAAAGGAAGGCCGCCCCAACCGGGGGGGGGGCGGAGGGTCCAAGAAGGGAAGGACTCTCCCTCCGGAAATTTCCACCATCGCCGCCGATAGCGAAGACGAGTGGCCACCCAGGGCCAAGCCCCTGGCGAAGTCGTAAGTATTCGAATACTAGAGTAACTCATAGTACACTTTTGCCGCACTGCTTCCCTTAACGCCGGATATGATCATGCAGCCCGCGTCGAGCCCGCATCGACGTGTCCTCGTCGGATAGTTCTTTGGATCCGTCTGCCATGAGTAACGGTTCTCCTCCGCCCGCCTCCACCCCTCGCCGTACAGACAACGCCGATGTGTTGTCTCAAAGGGCACCGAGTCGAGGGGAGGTAGTCCTGGAGGCGCCCCAAGGCGACCTTCCGGACTCTAGGCGCAAAGGGAGCAAGGCTCCCAAGGGATCCAAGTCCGGCCCAAGGCCGGACACCGCTCCGGAACCTCCAGTGGTTCCGGACTCCGGCAGGCGGCCCCCTGCCAAGTGGGGCAAGCCGCCCGTGCTGGTGACCTCCGTTCATCCGGAGGCACCGGACAATTTGCTGGAAGTGCTTAACGGTGCTTCCATCGACGAGGAGCACCGCACTATTATGAGTGCGGTGATCAAGAAGGTTCAATCCGCCAAGAGCGGACTGACTGAAGCCTGCGCCAGCCTTCTAATAGGCTTTGAGGTAAGTTTTTAAAATATGGGAGAATATTACCGCATAGAAAGTAGCCCCTGATGCTCTGTTTGGTGTTCACAAAGAAAAGCCGAATAGAGGATCAAATAATATCTGCAGGAGTCTAATACAAGTATGTCTATATGCGTATGCAGGCTTCGCTGCTGACCTCTGCCGCACTGACTGTGGAGGTCGCCGCACTGAAGCAGAACCTCGAGCGGTCCGAGAGCGAGCTCGGCCTTGCCAAGAAGCAGCTCGAGGAGAACAAAGGTAAGTAGTACCTTGTATGTATATATATATATATGAAAAAAGATGTGGTTGCAAAATGACAGGATCATCATGAATGTGGCAGGGTCCCCGACCGAAGTGGTGGCCCTGAAGCAAGCGTTGTCCGAAGCCGAGAACAAAGCGGCCACGAAGCGCACCGAGCGGGAGAAGGACAAGACGCGGGTGGGCGAAGTGCAGCAAGAGCTCCAGGCTCTCGTGAAGAAGCACAAGGCCTTGGAGCTTGACTCGAAGACGCGAGAGTCCGAGCTTGCCGCTGCCCTCGAGAGCGCAAAACATGCCAAGGCCGAAGCCCAAAAGGCCCTCCAGGAAATTGAGGCGATGAAGAAGATAGCGGCGGGTAAGGCATTCATTATGCAAAGCAAGCATGTGAAAGTAAATTACATGTTACTTACCCGAGTCCGGAGCTCTCCAGGAGCATTCGCAGATTTGCCCCGCAGCGTGTCGGATGCCGCAAAGTACTACTGAGCCGAGGAGGCGAGCTCGACGGAGAAGGTGTTCTGGTCTCAGTATACTGAGGACGAACACCCGGTGCCCTTAAGCGACCAACTCAAGCAATTGGTCGAGCTCCACAAGGTGGCCGAATAGGCCATGAAGGGTCTTATAGTCCGGCTATGGCCTGGAGATGCCCTGCCAGGGAGCTACTTTGGGCTGGTGAGGCGGCTTGTGGATGCCTGCCCTCGGTTAGACCTCATCAAGCAGTTCTTCTGCATCGAGGGCGCCCGTAGGGCACTTGCCCGTCTTAAGGTACACTGGGCCAAGATGGACGCTGAGAAGCTGGTGAAGGAGGGACCACCGCAGGGCAAAGAGCATCGCCACCCCGAGATGTATTATGAGGGCGTCCTGAAGGGTGCCCACCTTATGGCGGACGAGTGCTCAAAAGATATAATTTTTGAGTGAACTTGCTCGTTAGATACTATATTATGAAAACTTGTTCATATGCGCTATGCAACGCTTGTTTGAATTTAAAATATTATCTTCTGTGCGGCTGTTTATTGAATCCGAGAGATGGCGAGTCCTCGGCTTCTACCCCCATGCCACGAGTGCTGGGGTGTTTGGGATAAATCTGAGCACTCTTTTTCCCATCTTTGGGTCCTTCGAGGGAGGTGCTCAGCGCAACGAACAAGGCAATCAGACTATGATGCTTTATCACTCTCACTTAGCCAGAGAATTCTATAATTTTAAATTTTTGCGAAGCCCCTGGTATTTGGAAGGCCGAATTCGGGGCGCTATACACGGCTAGGCCAGACAAAGCCGACTCCTCGCTCTAAGCAGCATAAGTCTTTAGGGACTCGAAACCTCTCAAATAGTGACCAGCTCTCGCCTTATCATGACAGTCAGTTTTAGCTTTCTCTACTAAGGTGCTTAGCCCAGATGAACCGGGGCATAATCGCAGTAGTTCTCCCAATGCTACCTTAGCCGATATAGCGGAACGTAAGGTACCAAAACATGGGAGTCGGGCAAACCCAACTATTGACCCAAGACATGATTCGGAGCTAATGCATATAATGCTATAAGTTCGGGGTGCCGCACTGTGGAAAGTGTTCGGACTTCTCACGTCGTATTGTGGGGTACAGAAGCCCCTGGCGTATTGGCCGTACCAAAGTGTACGGGTGCTGAATGTCATAAATGAACATATATATATATATATAAGAATAGATAATGCAGTAATAGTCTAATGCTATGCATTGTTTATTCAAAAAGGTGCATTGAAGCAGAATGATACAAGTAGTGCGATAAGTAAGAACATGACTATTTGACAAGTCCCCTCCAAGGGCAAGCTGCGGAATGGTATTTAAAGCAGGTATTTTGCTTGCTATAAGAGACCACCTGGGAATTCTATAATGCGACGTAGCTTTGCCTCCTTGCTTGTTGTATCATATGTCCGGCAATCGTACCGTCGGACTGGGCTTCCAAAGAGTAAAGTCCTGAAAGAAAGAAAAACTAACAAAGCGGGAAGCCCCTAGTGCGGTTGCGCCGCGTTTTGGAGCATGCCGCGGTCATGGCCCCCTCCCCCATGTATGCCCATGGTATTTTCAATGCGTAGTTATGTACGCGGGGCAGCGCTTTCGCCTTTTGGCTATGACTGGGGTGGGGGCCGCATTGCTATGCGAGCTCGGAACGTGCCAGGCGGTCTTGTTGCAGATTACTCCGGGCGCGCTTGACGGTATTCGGGTGTTTAATTGCCGAACTGGGGAATTGCCTTGAGAGGCTGTTTTGCATTTCTGCTGCGAGGGCCGCAGTGTGCTCCTCCGTTCGGAGAGCGCGCTCTGTGTTTCCATTGACTGTGATGACACCCCGAGGTCCTGGCATCTTGAGCTTGAGGTATGCATAATGCGGTACCGCATTGAATCTTGCGAATGCGGTTCGCCCAAGCAGTGCATGATAACCACTGCGGAACGGGACTATATCGAAGATTAACTCCTCGCTTCGGAAATTATCCAGGGATCCGAAGACCACTTCTAGTGTGATTGAGCCTGTGCAATGGGCCTCTACCCCTGGTATGACGCCTTTGAAGGTCGTTTTTGTGGGTTTGATCCTTGACGGGTCTAGACCCATTTTGCGCACTGTGTCCTGATAAAGCAGGTTCAGGCTACTGCCACCGTCCATAAGGACTCGAGTGAGGTGAAATCCGTCAATTATTGGATCTAGGACCAGTGTGGCAAATCCGCCATGACGGATACTAGTGGGGTGGTCCCTGCGATCAAAGGTGATCGGACAGGAAGACCATGGGTTGAACTTTGGGGCGACTGGCTCCAACGCATATACGTCCCTTAGCGCACGCTTCCGCTCCCTCTTGGGGATGTGACTTGTGTATATCATGTTCATCGTCCGCACTTGTGGGGGGAACCTCTTCTGTCCTGCGGTGTTCGGCGGCCGGGGCTCCTCCTCGTCATCGCTATGCAGCCCCTTGTCCTTGTTTTCGGCATTTAACTTACCGGCCTGCTTGAACACCCAACATTCTCTGTTGGTGTGGTTGGCTGGCTTTTCGGGGGTGCCGTGTATTTGACACGAGTGATCGAGTATACGGTCCAAACTGGACGGGCCCGGAGTGCTTCTTTTGAATGGATTTTTCCGCTGACCGGGTTTGGAGCCTCTAAATCCGGCATTGACTCTCGTATCTTCAGCATTGTCGCCGTTGATGCGGCGCTTGTGTTTGTTGCACATGACATGTCATTGCTTTCCTTGGTATCTAAAGTACCAGGGTTCTTTGATATGTTGTTGCTGCGAGCCAGCCAGCTGTCCTCTCCCGCGCAAAAGCGGTTCATGAGTGTCATTAGGGCTGCCATAGATTTCTGCTTTTCTTTTCCAAGGTGCCGGGAGAGCCACTTGTCGCGGATGTTGTGCTTAAAAGCTGCTAGGGCCTCTGCATCCGGACAGTCGACGATTTGGTTTTTCTTGGTTAGGAACCGTGTACAGAATTGCCTTGCCGATTCTTTTGGCTGCTGAATTATGTGGCTCAAGTCATCGGCATCTGGCAGTCGCACATAAGTGCCCTGGAAGTTGTCGAGGAATGCGGCTTCTAGATCTTCCCAACAACCAATGGATTCTGTTGCCAGGCTGTTGAGCCAATGCCGAGTTGGTCCTTTAAGTTTGAGTGGGAGGTATTTGATGGCGTGTAGATCGTCACCGCGGGCCATGTGGATGTGCAGGAGGTAGTCCTCGATCCATACCGCAGGGTCTGTTGTACCATCGTATGACTCGATGTTTACGGGTTTGAAACCCTCTGGGATTTGGTGATCCATTACTTCGTGTTTGAAGCATAGGGGGTGTGCGGCGGCTCGGTATTGGGCTATGTTGCGATGCAGCTCAAACGAGTCTTGTCTGTTGTGTTCGGCCCGACCAGATTTACTTTTACTGTATCCGGCGTGATGGTGATCGTCTCGCGTAGTGGCACACCCTCGTGATCCATAGATCGATCATGCGTGTTTTGCTTTGTCCTCCAATACGTCTCGCAGGTCTAGCGTATTTCCCCGTGCCTTGACATTTTTATTTAAGTGGCGTCGGGGTGCAGGCAGAGCTTTTGGCTGAAATGCCTCTCTGTCGAGGCCACGAGGTGGCCGATCAGCCGTATCATACATTGGAGATGTAGGTTGTAATGCTTCGTCCTCTAATCTGGGTAGCAGCCTGCGCTTTGGGTAACTCTTGGAGGGCCGTTCGAGTTCATATTCCTCGGCCGCCAGGACTTCAGTCCATCTGTCAGCTAGCAAGTCTTGATCAACTCTAAGCTGATGTTGCTTTTTCTTAAGGCGTTTTGCCATGGCTATAAGCCGGTGCTTGAAGCGCTCTTGTTCGACGGGATCCTTAGGCACAACAAATTCGTCATCATCGAGGCTTGCCCCGTCTTCGGAGGGAGGCATGTAATCATCATCTTATGCTTCTCCCTCTACCGCTCTCTCAGGAGGGCCGGCTTCCGCATCCTCCTGCTCTAAACCTTGCTGGAGGGGATTGGCGAGACTTAGAGCGGTGCCGCTAATGTCGGCGCTTGGGTTGCTTCTAGTGGGGTCATCCTCCGCTGTCCCATCACCATTGCCTTCTTTTGGTGTGTCCACCATATATATATCATATGATGAGGTGGATGTCCAGTGCCTTGTGGGTAGTGGTTCCTGTTCGTCTCCTGCATCGTCGTGCATACCATCGATGTCTTCGGAGTCGAAGTCGAGCATGTCTGTCAAATCATCGACAGTGGCTACTAAATGGGTGGTGAGTGGGCGTCGAATTTCTTCGTCATCCGCATCCCAATCACGCCGTACATAATCCGACCAGGATTCTCCTGACAAGGAGAGAGACCTTAGTGACTTCAGTATGTCGCCGAAGGGCGAGTGCTGAAAGATATCCACGGCGGTGAACTCCATGATCGGCGCCCAATCGGATTCGATTGGTAGGGGCGCGGGTGGTTTGAAGTTTGAAGGAGAGTCCGGCAATTTGGAGTCCGCGGCCGGAGGAGAGTCCGGCAATTTGGAGTCACGGGCCTCGTGAAGGGTAAGGTTGGTATTTGGCTCGATCACCGTTGAGACTGCGGCCTCCGTGGCGGGGTTTAACCACTCGTCCATGGATGGTGCAGTTAGCTCCGAATTGAGGGTCAGTGCGGTGGTAGGTGCGATCTCCTGAACGATGTCCGACGACAGAGCTAAATCATGCTCATCGAGACCGTGCGGCGCACTCGGCTGAGGCTCGAATCCATCGAAGATCAAGTCTCCGCGGATGTCAGCCGTGTAGTTTAAGCTTCTAAACCTGACCTGGTGGCCAGGGGCGTAACTCTCGATCTGCTCCAGATGGCCAAGCGAGTTGGCCTTCAATACGAAGCCGCCAAATACAAAGATCTGTCCGGGGAGAAAAGTCTCACCCTAGACTGCATCGCTATCGATGATTGAAGGAGCCATCAGGCCTAACGATGACGACACAGAGGAACTCTCAATGAAAGCACCAATGTCGGTGTGAAAACCGGCGGATCTCGGGTAGGGGGTCCCGAATTGTGCGTCTAGGCGGATGGTAAAAGGAGACAAGGGACACGATGTTTTTACCCAGGTTCGGGCCCTCTCAATGGAGGTAAAACCCTACTCCTGCTTGATTGATCTTGATGATATGAGTATTACAAGAGTTGATCTACCATGAGACCGGAGAGGCTAAACCCTAGAAGCTAGCCTATGGTAGGATTGTTGTGTGTCCTACGGACTAAACCCTCCGGTTTATATAGACACCGGAGGGGGCTAGGGTTACACAGAGTCGGTTACAAGGAAGGAGATCTACATATCCGTATTGCCAAGGTTGCCTTCCACGCCAAGGAGAGTCCCATCCAGACACGGGACAAAGTCTTCAATCTTGTATCTTCACAGTCCAATAGTCTGGCCAAAGGTTATAGTCCGGCTGTCCGAATACCCCCTAATCCAGGACTCCCTCAGCGGGCACTGTTGAAATTTGGGGAGCGCACTCTCGCAACTACTGGCAGCAATGACTTCACCGACGACGACTTCTTCCCCGACCTCGGCAACCTCTTCCTCAACGACATGGGCGACAACCTCAACGCCAACGATGCTGCTCCCGTCACACCGTATGTGTTTCTTTCCTTCCTGTTCGAAATTGTGGTAGAATTCATGTTTCTAGTCTGTGTCCTAGATTCAATCTGTTCATCTACTATGCTAGTCCACATGATTATTTTAATATCTGTTATAGCCGTCATGATTTATTTTGTGCTTATTCAGACTAAATCTCATAGTAACTTGCTCATATATTCAACTGGCGCACCGTCCCCTACAACCACTCCCTTTCATGGACGGCCTGGTCGTGCCTCCAAGGAGCACTTTGTCTACTGCTATGAGTGCCCGATGCCGTTTTGGGGCTTGTAGGCGGACCTCGTGCATAACCCCACGCAGGCGTCCGTCTATCACTACTGGCCCGCGGCGAAGAACATCAAGTTCGAGACGTGCTACCCATTCACCGTGCCGGAGTGGCTGGAGGATCACCGCCGCCTGCTAGTCTCGGAGGAGGACGGCAGCATCTTCGTGGGCACCGGCGAGGCCCACGCAGGCCGCCACCCCGTATCTGTAGTGTGCGTCAGGGGCGACGCCGCTGAAGCTGACACTGACACGAGGCCGATGTATGGGTGCGTGCTCACTATTACTACCCCTCGGAGGTACGTGGGCGGCGACACTGGCTATGTGAAGCTGACTAGGACTGTGCCGAGCTGGGACCTTCCCACCGATGTGGACATGGAAGACACATGGCATGATTTGACCCCAAACCACTGTCGTTAACCGTAAAAAAAAACAATATGCACGGGGACTCCAAGGAGGTTCACGTGGACATATGCATTACCAAGTTAAATGTTGATCATTAGTCTTTGCTCAATGTAATCCGCTGTCTAAGCATGTGGAGACTTCCATGCATGATATTGCTCTATTGGAGTATCGCGCATGAATAAAAGTGTATCCATTTATGGTTTAGTCTAGAATCTTCCATGTATGAAATTTTTACTACAATACTGGTGAAAGACTTATGATGAACCATTTCTTACATCTCCTCTGCCCCCTTCCAAGTCATCCTGATTTAATGCCTCCGTCTAGGTGTATAAGGGCATGGTTAATACTTAAGAATACCCACAATGGGAGTAACATAGATAGTAACATCACACATATCTTAATAAAATAGATGATGTGGCAAGCAATAAATGAAGAAAGAGAGGCATGTGGTAACATAGCTAGTTACTAGTAGTATGAGTAACATCACACATATCAAGGCAAGATGAGTCTATAGCCTAATAAATGAAGTGTTGCATGTTACCATACATATGTTACTCCCCACTATAGAGGTAGTAACATAGAGTAGTAACATGGGCATGTTACTACTCTATGTTACTACCCATTGTGGCTACCCTAATAGTATAGCCAGCTGTTGACTATAAGAAAGTGCCATGTCATCTGTTGCCAACATGTATAACAATCGATACTCAAAAACTAATTCTTAAAGATCATTTCTTGCAAAGCACAATAATTGTTATTTCTTCACAAGTTTTGGATGCAGGTTGAACAGTTGAACGCTTTTGTTTGCAAAAGATACTTTTTTATCTATTTTACCCAGATATTTGTGAGCTCTAGAGATGAAATAATATTCGAAGAACAGTTTTGCTATGTCTCAGTCGACTGAGACTTCGTTATGTCTCAGTCGATGATATAGTCCTTTGCTTTTGCATGGAGATTAGTACAAAAAATTTATTTTTTCAGTTTTTTATTTTTCCTCTTATACTATATCATTTGACTGAGACTTGGACTGAGACCTAGCCACACCCTTTGAAGAAACCTATCGATACCCGTTACACATGAGATGACCCCCACACCCTTTGTCAAAATAAACAACTCCCCAATCAATGCATTTCACTGTTCCGTGCAACGCACGGGCACCTTACTATAGGTTAGTATGACAAAAAATTGAACTAACATTATATATAGTACGATAAATGCTGATGCATGTCACCTAAAATTATATCATTGAAAACTATGTTCAAATATTAATCCAATGATATAGTTTTGTTGACATGCACTAACATTTTGTCTGTTAAATCTTTAGTCAAATTAAATGGGGGACTAATAAAACACGACCGATGTAGTACTGGTGTAGAGGGCGGCGCTGCACGCGAGTCTCGCAGCAGTAATAAAGCCGTCATATCACAAAACCCAACCACTGATAAGTGGCCTGGTAAAATAAACAGACACGCAACCATCACATCCCTCCGTCTTGATTGTTCTAGAACACAAGTGAGGTAGGAGCAGTGTATTGTTCATGCGAATCCTACTGATATTGGCCGTTGGATTTAGAAGATCAAAGGTTATGATTGATGTTCCTAGTCCTACTTAAAATAGGTACACTATATAGTAGTATAGATATAGATACTCCCTTCTTTCTAGTTTATAAGGCTGAAATCTCAAATCTCATCAACCAAGGCACTTTGTGAGAGGAGGAATGTATCTCGTACTTTACAAAAGAACCCCAATTAAACTCATGCATTAATTTGGATTAATTCAAGTGCATGCATGCTTGGCCACTAGATGAGTAGGAACATTACATGCATTGGTGTTCCTCTTTAATTCTTGCATGCAAAGATTTAATGCGCATTGGAAATTAAAAATGAGATGGAGATGAGCCCTCTAAATTGGAAAAACAAAAAAAGTTGAAATAAGCCTTATAAACCGGAAAGGAGGGAGTATAGATATAGAAACCCGCGTGGAATGCGAGAAACCAACTTCGGCCACACATGTCCGTTCAGGAGCAGGACGCCGGCCAAGCTCCTCCTTCCACTATTTTGCCCACTCTTTCAGCGGCATCCAACAAGCAGGAAGAGAAGTTCTCCGGCATAAAAGCCGTCTGGGTAGCCCGCCGAGCCCGGCAGCTCGCTTCTCCACCTACCTAGCCTAGCCCATCGGAGGTAGTTGCCGCACTATGCCAGCGCGTGGTTCCGCAGCTAGCCTCTCCAATAGAGCTCGAGGAAGAGTGCTGACTTGCTCCACGCCGGCTTGTCGAGGAGCACGGCGGCACGGGCATCGTCGCTGCCCTCGACGCCGCCACATCGTACAACGCCTCCAGTATCTGTGACTGCGCCATCCGCCATCGACGCGCGCGTAGCCGCGACATGCAGGCAGAGAAAGAAGCCGCCGCTGATGTGGACGAGGTGATGCGGCTACGCGGATGTGGATGAGGTGAAGGGCAGCACGTCCCCGCCTGCCGCCATCATCGAGGAAAAGTAGAACACGGGAGGCCGCCGCCGATGGTATCCCATGAAGGTCACCGCCGGGCGATGCCGGCGAATACAGCCGGTGTCTTGCTCGATTCTTCTTCTACCGAATGCTGGAGGAGGACAAAGAGATCGGGTGGCGACCATTTAGATTAGGTATTTTAATTCTACTAGGCTGGTTGTAATGGGAGTATTATAGGTAGTATCATGCATGCCAACTGCTCCCTCTGTTCCTAAATATAGGAGTATTATAAGAGCATGGTTAATAGTATAACCAGCTGATGGCTACATGACACTGCCACGTCATCTATAGCCAACCTTGTAGCCTTCAAGTATAATACTCCCTTCGTCTAGGTGTCATCTTACGAAAACTAAATAATCCCAAAATACTTAGGCGCGGTGCATTAACTTCTACCTCGTTTCTTGTTTCTTGACATAGTATCAACCAAAGAGATGTGGGTTTGCATGCTTTTAATGACTTGAGACTAGCAAACATGACATGCAGTGGTTAGTTCATTGCATGCAATTCTATTAATTAGCAAATAAACATTAAGTTCTCTCGTCTCTTCCGAAAGTCGAACAATGATGATGGTACTACAGTTGATAGTGTACTACTACTAGTAAGCAAAGCTTCCCCTCGTTTGCGAGTAGACCGGACACATCAAACGTAGTGCATTAGTCTCCAAAAATGGTTGACCATGTCCATGGCTACCATCCCGTGTCCGTCATTCATTGTGTGCTTCTCATCGTTCTGCGAGTTGACGGGACACATCAAATTTAATATGTATTCAATACTCTCTCCAAAAAGGTCGACCATGTCCATCAGTCCATGGCTACAATCCTGTGCTCCGTCATTGAGTACGTGCAGTATTCATGTGCCATCGAGGAGGAAAAATATTACATAGTCCTAGATGCCATCGTAGTGCACGACTCACTTACGCACTGCTTATCTCCATTTTCTTGCATGACACGTGCACCTTGATGCTAGATGTCCCGCGTGTTGGCAAAAGGATGAACAAAGCTCATGTCAAAAAAAGGAGTGGAAGAACATAGATTCCCGACGACCGAGAAGGAGCAAGGAACCTCGTGGTGGAGCGTCTGCACTCATAGTATTTTATATTATTTAGCGATATAAAAGCAACCAATCATCTCCATAGTAGACCAGAAGAGTATGCAACACGGCAGCCCAGTGTAGTTACATCGTATTGTACGTGGCCAACCCACGCTATCACCATATTTCTTGGCCTCCGTGCGACACCTAGCTCTAGTAATCCACCAGCCTGTATCGCTTCTCGCTCCTCGTCTCTCTCAAAGTGTGGCGGGCTGGCGTTTTTTGCTGTCTATTAAGGTCGGTTAACTCATCACATGTTAGCGACATGCCAAGAGCATTCTAAAAAAATTACTGTACTCTATTGTTATGCCAAGAAGAGGAAGCGCTTTGACCGACGGACCAAACGAGACAGGCGTGCCATGCCGTGAGTGGGTCCGGTTTCTCGTTTTGAACTTGTTTGGTGTAGTAGTAACACTTGGTTTTGACTATTGGTAAGATTTTATATACTACCTCCGTCTATTGAATAAGTCATCTTAGATTATGTACCGTGACCAAGGATGACGGAAAAATGAGAGAAATTAATATTTATTTGCTAATTAATAGCATTGCATGCAATGAACTAACCATTGCATGTCGTGTTTGGTAGTCGAAGTCATTGAAAACATGCATGCCCCACATCTCTTATTGGTGGATATGTCAAGAAACAAGAAACGAGGTGGGAGTTAATGCACCGCACCTAAGTATTTTGGGATTATTTGGTTTTTGTAAGGTGACTTAAACACCTAGACAGAGGGAGTAGGGCCTAATGTATTCTTCGAGGATGCCTTTGACCATTGATAAGATTTTATATAATTTGAAAATTATATCATTCGAAGATCCTTTCACATTTCGTTTTCAAAAAGAAAAAAGATCCTTTCACGTATGAATTTGACTGTATGCTTTGAGCAACTTGCATGTCCTATACTGCTCATGTTTGGATACTCTAACTTAGCTAGAGGTTAGACTAACTCATGACTAACCCTGAACTAACTTTAGCCAAAGTGGAGTTTCGGTGATAGGGTTAGATTGACAATAAATGCACTTGATGGAGAGAGAAAAGTGATTTTTCAGTGGGCCCAAGGAGGTACTTTTACTGTGGGAAAGGTGAAGTGATGGTTACTTCGCCCGAGAAACTTATTACTCTGGGAATATGGGAGTACCAGCGGATTCAAGGAGAAGAGAAATGATGGTTGCTTCGTCCGAGCAAGTTACTCTTGCGAAGGTGGGGCTCTGTGATTTGATTGATCACTAGTCATTACTAATGCGGTGCACTCAATATTGCTGCACGGCAGGTGGAGCCGGATGAAGGATGTCCCACATGTCGGCAAAACGAAGTTGAATTGTTTCTGGCATAGCTATCAATCCTTCAGGATTTGTTTATATGTATGCATAATTTTAATGAAATTGTACTATGATGATATGAAGGTTTCAACTTTGGTTCCCACAGGAAAAAAAGGTTTCAACTTAGGATTCATGTGTCCTCTTGC
Organism: Triticum urartu; assembly: GCF_003073215.2. Classification (NCBI taxonomy): domain Eukaryota; kingdom Viridiplantae; phylum Streptophyta; class Magnoliopsida; order Poales; family Poaceae; genus Triticum; species Triticum urartu. The sequence goes on along the minus strand of NC_053028.1, from coordinate 150,663,213 downwards.
CTCAAGATTATCTCGTTACAACATTCCATCAAATACAAATGAAACTACCATGGCTGCTAATGCATATCAATGGTTCGCAGATGAGCGCCAATATTCACATCACAACTAAAGACAAAGTTGTGAGAAGGTGTACAAATAAAGAAAAATATATAATTGATCGATGCTGTTCGTAGCCATGGGTCCATTTCCTAGGCACAGTGTTCATTGCTTGGCATCTAGTTTCACCCAGCATTGTAGCCAAAAAGGGGGTGTACGGAGGACACCACAATCCGATCATTTTGTGCAGATCCACTAAAATCGAGCTGACCATCCCTGTTTGCAAAGATATCCAGTCAGTGTGATTACAATAATACTGGAACTAGATGATGAAACATAGCACACACAAATAGTAGCCGATCACCTCTGCGATCTCTCTTTAGGACTAACTACTTGTTGGAGAAGATTAGGCAGCAGTTGGATGAGGAGGATAGCAAAACCAATCTCCCTTTCTACAGTTGCACAAAAATGTAAAAACGTTGCCCGTGTGACATTTTAGCGGAACTGCACAAAACACTCTTAAGAAAAAAGTGATTTGTGCAGTTCACCAAAAGGTCGCAATAGCAATGAGGCGAAATGGCTAGCCCTGTTTGCAAAAAAGAGGTAGAAAGGAAACAATTACTGGCGAATAACACGAGTTAAATACACATACGCTGACAAAAAAGAAGCATATTCCATGTAATAAGGGAAATATAGCGGCATGGTGGTTTATCAAAAATGGTTTGAGGACGAGATTGCAAGATGGAAAGTACGCCGACCGAGATACGTTTTAAGCCAACAAGTAAAGAAGATCCACATGTAGCAACATGGGAAGATGGGCAGTGGAGCAAGGCCGGAGGAAGCTGTACCTGAGGGTCGTCGGGATGTTACTAGGAGGGCGCCCTGTGGCAGCGAGCAAGTGGCGAAGGACCTACCGCACCGAAGCTTGATCAGAGAGAACGGTGGGTACCGCAGATCGGGACGTGTTGCCTCAACGCCATCGAACGGAGAAACGATGCACATCCCCCCTTTCTGGAGGAGGACGGGATGTGGCCGAATCACTGACCAACGGTGAGAGAGAGAGGCCACCGCCGCCTTGTGTGAGGTGGTGTGACGAGAGACAGACCCCGGCAGGCAGGCTCTGTTGTATATAGTGGAGTGGATTTTTCCATTTTCCCCACGGCAACCATTTTATATTCTGTACTACGCGCCATTGAGGAGGAATATATAACTTTATTTAATACAAACGCGTCAAGTCGAACTTTGTTCCGTCTAGGCGTGGTACCCGACCCTCCTTCGAGTAAACAACTGCTACACGCGTCAAATTATCATGTGGGCTGCCTTTTCGTACAGAAACGAACTCCACCATGTACCCGCGCGGGTGTGGCCAGGAACGAGACATGAGTACGTGCGTCCTGCATGCACCTCTTCTTTAGGTGCAGGTACGTACGTGGGTGGGTGTGTGAGAGATGGTTTGTGCGAAACCGAGGCAATGTGTCGATGATATCTCAAACAAAAAAATGCAACATATGCAATGTGTGTGAAACAGAGTCATGGATATATCAGATATAGAGGGAGCGATCCACGAGAAGAGAGTGGGGGGATCATCGGCGTGAGATATCGATATAATCAAAAACATGGATGAAGTGTGTGGCTGCGCGATCGATAGAGAGTGCCATCGAATTTGTGATTGCCCACGTCAAAGATACAGGGCGGCTGGCCTACTGGAATTTGAGAGGTGAGAGGTGCAGTTTTTCTTTGCGGCATGGATACCTACCTACAATGTTCACTATCGGGGGGGGGGGGAGGGGGCAGAGACCAAACTATAGAGAGGTAGATCGACTAGTATATGTGTGGAGAAGGAGAGAGACCTAGATATGTATAGAGGGAGATCGATCGGCATCCATGGATATGTGTAGCAGAGGAATACGGTTGGGAGAAAGAGAAAGGTAGAGTGTCAGAGGGTTGGTGGTGGAGTGGCATCTCAAAAATGGTGGGAGAGGCCTGCTAGACAAACGGAGGGTACGAGTGCAATATCAATAAGAGAGGGCGGGAATGTCTGTCTGTCTATGCACGTGCGTGTTAGAGACGGGTCGGGAGGTATGCAAGGATTATGCGGGCAGACGATATGGTTGTGGTAAGCATACATAGCTACATAGGAAGATCAACTGTCGTGTGTCCGAGAAAGCGAGAGACATAACTAGTGATGTAAGTCTATCGGTGCGTGGGGAAAAGAATTATAGTCGACCTAGCTATATGTAGGGAGATCGGTACGTATAGATGAGGTCCGGAGAGACAGACAGGGGGAGAGGGGTGCGGCTAGGAGGTGGTGTGAGAGGCCTACTATGTCGAGGGGGTAGGAGTGTGCGACTATGAGATCGATGAGAAGAGGGGCGGGAGTGTGCACCTGCATGGAACCGTATTGGCACACTTGGCTACAGAGGTATATCGACCGGTGTGTGCCAGAAAGAAGGAGTCGGGGGGCCTACACACACCGCGGGTGAACGACCTAAAGAGAAATAACGATCGTGCGCTATGGAGGGGACACCGTGGGAGGGTGAGAGGGGGCGGGCGTGTGCATGCATGATAGAAAAATTAGCGCTAGCTAGCTACAAAGAGAAGAGGATCGTGAAGGTGTTAAAGACGAACATAGATCATAATTCATTATAAAAAAGTGGATACAGATACTTGAAGAAGATATCATAATGTAGAACATTGATTATAATTTGGGCTAATGTGTAGCTTTTGCAGCTCAGGGCTAAATACTTGTTGTAATGTAGGGGGCGGGGCACTATACTTTGTGTGATAAACACGGTGTACGTTAGATTATGAATATCTAGTTAGTACATCAAATGTACTATTATTTGGAATCAACATCAAGTGTATTAAAAAATTGAATTTGAGTTCATATAGTACACATAGTTCATATCTATCTCTATAGTAATCATGTGGTGTGTTGTTAAGGTAATACACAAATGATGGTTGAAGTTGGCAACAAACATGATTGTAGATTCTTATTGAAATGGAGAAATGAATTCAAATTCAGTTCGAATTGCAGCGGTAGTATAGACATTTGGAATGGACTAAAATGTTGGCATGAGTAGGTTACATGCATTATACAGCCAGCGGAAAAATTTAATTGGACATAATCCATACTCCCTCCTTCCATCTATAGAGGGCCTAATGCGTTTTTTAAGACCGCCTTTGACTATTGACAAGATTAATAGTACGTGACTTGCACAATGTGAAAATTATATCATTGAAAGCTCCTTTCACACACGAATTTAATGGTGTGCTTTGTGTAAGTTGCATGTCATATATTATTGCTCTAATATTTGGTTGGTCAAATTTAGCCTCGAAAAACGCATTAGGCCCTATATAGATGGAAGGAGGGAGTAGCTTTGAATAGCATTTGTATAGTAAAACGGGATAACACTCTCTATTTGTGTGGTGTGAATAGTTTTTATTTTTATTTTTTTTCGTTGAGGGAAGTGCGAATTGATTTGGTACGTACAAGTACAATATTACAGGTTAGGCTTGTCCCTAAAATTCAACCCGTGCCTTGTTATATCCTGAAAATTCTGATATCGTGCTCCCAAAACTAGCGCCTTCACAACCCGCGCCTTGCTATCCCGAAATTACAATGCGCGCGAAAACTCCCTCCAGCTACCAAATCCCGACACGCGTAATCCCCCTTCTAACCCTGAGCCGAAAGGGCCGCTAGTTCAAATCGGTGGGGGTACTTTTGTAACAGACCCTACATTTTGGACAAGCGCGTCCCTAAGTCATGGTTCCCCCCTCCCATCGCCTCCTTTTCGCCATTCGAAATCCCAGGCCGCCATAACCTCTCCACTCCAGCCGCGAAACCCTAACCTCCTCCGCCCGCCACCTCATCACCCAGCCGAAGCCTCTTCCCCGACGACGTCGTCCACCGCAAGATCTCGACGTCCCTCATCTGCCCCCCCGGATGAGGATCCATCGTCCATCCCGTCGTCCCGCCAGTTCAACCGCCCCGTCTTCCACCTCCAAGGAGCTGCCCCGGCGATCGCCTCATCTATCGCGGCTGATCCATCCCCACAGCGCCGCCTTAACCTGCTCCACCGGAACCGCGGCATCCTCACTGACTCCTCGGACGAAGCCGAGGCCTACTTGGCACCACCAAAGAGGTTGTACACTCATCGCATCGCACCTCTCCTTAACTCGACCACCCGGCGCCGATGGTGCTCCATCCCGCACCCCCATGGAGCGGCTACCTCGAAACAGGCGCCGCGGGCGACATCTCCACGGCGGCTCTCCCCAGTGCGAGGCCCCTTCGGCGGCGGCGTCCATACCACCCGGATCTGCTGCTGCTGCTCCAGCTGTCCCTCGGTCGCTCGCGCTGCTGCTCTGCTCTGGCTCTCGCCCCCTCGCTCCTCGCCCAGCTGCTGTTGCTCCGGCTCTCGCTCGCGTTGCTACTACTGCTCTCCCCCTCGCTCGTGCTGCTGCTCTGCTCCGATTTAGCTATACTTCAGTCGACTGAATCAACTTTTGGGTTAGTCAAGTTTAAGGGGGTGGTGGGTCTCGCCAAAATTAAGGAAGAACCACCCACAGCGGGGAGGGGGGCTCGCCGGAGAAGTACCCCACTATCTATCTTAGGGTTCTTGTTGGGGTGCTGCTCGCCGGCGGTGGGGGCGCTGCGGTGAGGCGGTGGCATGGGGATCACTGGAGAAAAGGGGGGGGGGGGGGGGGGGGTGAGGGAGTCCTGGATTAAGGGGTCCTCGGGCGTCCGGCCTATGTGATGTGGGCCGGACTGATGGGCCGTGAAGATACAAGACGGAAGACTCTCCCCCGTGTCTGGATGGGACTCTCCTTGGCGTGGATGGCAAGCCTGGCATTCGGATATGTACATTCCTTTCTCTGTAACCGACTTTGTACAACCCTAGTCCCCTCCGGTGTCTATATAAACCGAAGGGTTTAGACTGTAGAGGCAATCACAATCATATAGGCTAGACTTCTAGGGTTTTAGCCATTACGATCTTGTGGTAGATCAACTCTTGTAATACTCATATTCATCAAGATCAATCAAGCATGAAGTAGGGCATTACCTCCATAGAGAGGGCCTGAACCAGGGTAAACATCGTGTCCCCCGTCTCCTGTTACCATCAACCTTAGACGCACAGTTCGGGACCCCCTACCCAACATCCGCGGTTTTGACACCGACATTGGTGCTTTGATTGAGAGTTCCGCTGCGTCATCACCACAAGGTTCGATGGCTCCATCAATCATCTACAACAACGCTGCCTTGGGGGAGGTTTTCCTCCCTGGCCAGATCTTTGTGTTCGGTGGCTTCGCATTGCGGGCCAACTCGCTTGGCCATCTAGAGCAGATCGATAGCTACGCCCTAGGTCACCAGATTAGTTTTGGAATTCTAGACTATGTTGCTGATATCTGAGGAGACTTGACCTTCCAAGGATTCGCACCCTCTACCTCTGCTCTGGCCTTAGATCTTGAGCGTATCGCCAGGTCCGAAGATGGGCTCCCTGAGCTCGCCCGACTATTTGTGACCATTAGGCGCACTGTGGGAGAGCCGGGGAAGTAGTGTCGCTGGCAGCCATAATGGAGCCGAACCCTTCTCCGGACACTGGCTCCGAATCCTCGGAGTCAACATCATGTGAGTTCGGCCAAGAAGTTCCCCTCTCGCCGTACTCCACAGGCTCTCCTCTCTTGGGCCAAACCTCACCTTTAAGCGAGGCTCTGGACTTAATGCGATCCCTTGACATTACAGAGGAGCAACGTCCGAACTATGCCCAGCTTGGACTAGGGGCTGAGAGCAGGGAATTTTACGTCCCACCCACCACCCACTTTATAGCCACTGTCGAGGACTTAACCGACATGCTCGATTATGGCTCCGAAGACATCGACGGTATGGACGAGATGCCGGAGAAGAGCAGGCCCAAAACCCCCTATTTACCGGAGCTGGATGGCCACCTCTTCGTATGACGTGTACATGGTGGATACACCTAAAGAGAATAACGGCGATGACAAGAAAGATCTAGTCGAGGACAAACCTCCTGAGATAAAGCCAAAGTGCCGACGTCAGCGGCGCCGCTCTAAGTCACGCCACGGAAAAGACAGCAATACCAGCACAGAAGAAAACAACACTCTAGACGATGCCGAAGACAATAAAGACCCCGTTAAGCCAAACTCCGAACAGGACGAACGGGAAGATGGGCGAGTCAGCCCTGATGAACAGGCCGTAAACGAAGACTCGGAGGACAGTAACTACCTTCCGCTCTCCGAGGATGAGGTGAGCCTCGGCAACGAGGATTTTATCGTGCCTGAGGAACCTCTCGAGCAGGAGCGCTTTAAGCGCCGGCTAATAGCCACTGCAAGAAGCCTAAAAAAGAAGCAGCAGCAGCTTCAAGCTGATCAAGATCTGCTCAACGATAGATGGACTAATGTCCTAGCAGCCGAGGAATACGGCCTTGAGTGCCCAACCAAAAGTTACCCAAAGCACAAATTGCTACCTCAATTCGATGACGAGGCACTTGAGCCCGTACCATCAACGCATAATGCGCCTGATCGACCACAACGTGGCCGGGACAATGCGGCAACTCAAGCCAAACACAAGCCCGCACTACCTCGCCGTAAAGGCAGAGATAAAACAGCTAGGGGATATACATACTGTCGTGGATCTAAGACTGACAGTAGAATTGGGGGTAGGCATGAGGAGGCAAGATCCTAGCTATGGAGAAGTTGTACACGCGAGTTTTACGAGTTCAGGCCCATCGCGGAGGAAGTAATAGCCCTATGTCTCGGAGTCTGGAGGCGGTCGACTGGATTATGCGCGTGTGAGTTAGACGGGGTGCGAACCCTTGTCCCAGAGGAGGGGGGTGGCTTATATAGAGTGCGCCAGGACCCCAGCTCCCCATCGTTTCACAGGGTTCAATGTGCATAAAGAAGGAGCGTTACAGATAACGTCTGTAATAAAGTGCTATAAATGATCATTAAGTCTAAGAATAAACGCCCGACCGTAGCCATGTAGACAGACTTTAGATCTTATGTATGTCGAGTGGTTTCTGTTACGGTCGAGTGACTGTGATTCTTCCAAGTGGAATGTTTCTGGTCGAGTGGATGATGGTACCCTTCGGATACTTCTAGTTTTAGGGTGATGTCCTTGGGGGGTGTCTAGGTCAGGCCTATGACCCTACCCTAGGTACATAGCTTCATCATTAGCCCCCGAATGGTTCAGGATTTGAGTGGAGAAGGAGTTGAAAATACTTCCGATTCAGCTCTTGCACTTTGGGAGTGTCTTGTTGGGATCAATGAATCAACACGATCACATCAACTTCTTTTTTAGTCACCTTGATCCATTCTTGGTTTTGTCGAGTGAACTTTTACTGAAAAGCTTCGAGCGTTGATATGGAGAAAGTCTTCTGTCTGACAGGTTGCTCTGTTGCCCGCGGTTCTCGCAGGATCCAAATTTTCGGGAAGCATGCGGGGCGGAGGAGGCCGCAGCAATCGGGCTGGATAAGTCAGGGCCGCCTCGATTTCCGCTCCGCCTTTTTCGCCACATATCGCTCACGCGACTGCTGCGGGATTTCATAAGATCGCCCGGGTACACAAGTCAGTCACTCGGAAGCAACCTCATATAAGGCGTCGGTCCGAGGTTTTTGAACAGTGCGCTCCCATTCTTCCTCTTCCTTCTCTGTTTTCTCCACCGCATCCGCTCCTGCCCCGGTGCCGCTGCTTCGTTCGAGCTCTGTCCGCTGCGATGGGGAAGGAGAAGACGGTGGCATTGGAGCGCGTGAAGAAGGCGACGACGAAGGCGAAGGGGAAGAAGTCCAACCGGGGCGGATCTTCCTCGAGGTCCGGTCTACCGCGCGGCTGGATCCAGGGAGATTGGATCCGGTCGATGATTCGCCAGGACGACATCGACGATCTGGACGAGGAGGGATTGATCCCCCACGGATCCGCGCTACTCCCGGCGGACGAGACTGAGCCCCGACCGCAGGAGGGTGAGTGCATCCTCCTCACCACCCACTTCGACCGCGGGTTTTCTTTGCCTCCCCATCCTTTTTTCTGAGCTTTCTTGAACTTCTTTGGAGCACAACTTCATCATTTTTCCCCCAACACCATCGTGTATTTTGCCGCTTTCGTGTCCATGTGCGAAAACTTCTTGGGTTCTCGATCACACTGGGGCCTCGTCAAGCACATTTTCACGTGTCGCTCCCAGTCGGTCAAAAAAGCTAATCCGAGTGATGAGAGGACAAAAGTGATCCAGATGTGTGGGGGTCTTCGAATCCAAATGAGGGGGTAAGAGCTCTTTCCCAGCCATAATCCTACCTGAGTCAGTCTGAGGGTGGTAGACGACCTAGTTTTACTGCAAAGACCAGCCGACTCCCGGTCAGTCGACTGGACTTCCCCCCTTTTCCATGGCTCGAGTAGAGAAGCCTTCCGCCCTGAAAGTGATCCTGGGGGAGATAGCAGAGGTGAAGGTGCTGGTCGAGCGAGTGGTCCAGCTCATCCGTGATGGCGTGACCGGCGTGGATCTGTTGGAAGTTTTCCTCAAGTGACGCATTCAGCTGCTTCAAGCCCGTGACCATCCGATGTGGATGTATTTGGGCATTGACGATTCCACTGGCAACAAAGATAACCCCAGGGGGCCAGGAGAGTCCCTTCACTTGACAACTCGCACCAAACGGACAAGGTCCACCTCTGAATTGCCGAGTGTTATCTTGATTTATCATGTAACTGCTCGCAATCAACGGACTGACTTTTGTCTTGCTTGTTGTCTTCTAGGCTCTTACTGAGATGTATTCGATGCCCAACGGAGAGCAGGGTCAGGATCCAGAGGGGGAGGTGAGCGGAGGCGAGAGTGGCGAGTGGCATTCCGGTGGTGAAGGGGATGAGGAGAGCTCCGACCTGAGTGATGAAGAAGAGATCGACTCACTCCCTATAGGGAAAGGCGATCCAAGCACACCCACTGTAACACCCCGGATGTAACTTTTCCAATTTGTACTCCAACTCTTGCCGTTTCCGGCGTTAAGTTAATTTATTTTCCCGGGTTCGGGTCTTTTTCCCCGTGTGCTGTTATCATTGTCATGCATCTCATATCATGTCATCATGTGCATTGCATTTGCATACGTGTTCATCTCATGCATTCAATCATTTTCCCCGTTGTCCGTTTTGCATTCCGGCGCTTCGTTCTCCTCCGGTGGTCAATTCTACCTTTCTTTCGTGTGTGGGGATTAAACATTTCCGGATTGGACCAAGACTTGCCAAGCGGCCTTGGTTTACTACCGGTAGACCGCCTGTCAAGTTTTGTATCATTTGGACTTCGTTTGATAATCCAACGGTTAACCGAAGGACCGAAAAGGCCTCGTGTGTGTTGCAGCCCAACACCCCTCCAATTTGGCCCAAAACCCACAAAAACCCTCTCCATCATCTATAGCGTTCGATCACGATCGCGTGGCCGAAAACCGCACCTCATTTGGACTCTCCTAGCTCCCTCTATGCCTATATAAAGGCCTCTCCCCGAAATCCGGATCCCCCCTCATCCAAAACCCTAAAAATCGTCTCCGCGCCGGCCGGACACGTCCGCCGCCCCACCCGGGCCAATCCCGCACCGCCACGTGGCAGCGTTCCCACATCGCCGCGCCGCCACCCGCGCGGGCCCACCGTAGCCCAGGCCGGGCCCTCCCGGCCCGCATCGCCGCCCGACCGTGGCCGCGGGCGCCTGCCTCGCCGCGCCGCCACTCTCCCTCATCGCCGGCCGCCGTGCTCCGCCCCGCCGCCGCATGTCCTCCTCACTCCACCGCCCGGTGCCGGCCGCCGCCTCCATCGTGCCGCCCCGCGCCTGCCTCCACCCGGCGCCGACCGCTGCCGCCGCGGGCTGACCCCGCGCCGCCCGGCCTCGCCAATGCCGGCGAGTTCGAGCTCCCTCCGGCCGCCCTCTGCTTTCGATCTCTGGCGAGAGCTCCGACGTACCTCGATCCGCCTGCCCCGATCCAGATCTGAAAATATTAGGGTTGACCCCGTTTTTTTCCCTAAGTCCCTAATTTTTTGCTCATGTTCTTGGCTTCGTAACTTTGCATCCATAACTCTGTTTTTGGCATATAGCATATCAAAATGTTCATATCAGAGAGTACATCATTTCATTCCATTGCATCATTTTAATTTGAGTTAATCTTGATGCCCGAAATACTGTTAGAAGAGGGTTACTTGAGATAATTGTCAGATCTACTGCTCCATTTAGCCTTTTGTCTTTTTTGCCATGATTATTGTGTGCATGATATGCCCATGAGTTCTACATATGTTTTGTTAAGGGTTTTTTCATCTTTCCAGGGGTGCAACCCATGTATTTTTGTGATATGTGTGGTGACTAGCACAAGCTTGCAAAGTGGTGCACTTGGTAATTCTGATTTCAGGGACTTAGCAATTCCACTAGGTCCTTGATCTGTTTATTTCATATAGCCATATGTTCATGTTGTTTCCTAGTGATCCGTGCCTCTTTTGAGGATGATCAGTAAGGATGTTTTGTTAATATTGTAGTGCTCTATCCATCCATATCTTTGTTTGTAATTATTGTGCACCCTATCTTGAGTCAATCGAGCTCTACTTTTGCTACTTTGTGAATCTGGGCAGATTGTCAACTTGTTTGCAATTTTGCCGATGATGTAGTAGTTGATCCATGCATGCTAGGCGATTGTTCTTGCCTTGTCTAGCTTGCATTTTGTGTATTCTTGATGGGTGTATGCTTAGATTGTTATGACTTTCCCTGTGGTGAGTGCATCGAGCTCGTAAACATGCCTACTTGAGATATGTTTCAGCATGTGCCAGTTTTCACTAAGTCTGAAAACTGATTATGTTTTTGCCATGTTCACATGCTTGCAATTGTATTTTCGGATCCCTTTTGGCTCAAGGTCACTAAGGGACTTTTGTTAAGATCTTTGAGTAGCTCCATGACATGCTTTACTTTGCCATATTCAGGTCCTGTAGCATGTATTTTTGTTGCTCCGAAGAGTGCTATCTGATCTGAATTTCCAGACAAGTGTCAATTTCACTAAGTCTGAAATCTGTTTGCCATATGCATTTTTTCCATGCTTGTTTGAACATGTTAATGGATGAATTGGCCGTAGCTCAGTGCTAGACTTTTGCTAAGTATCATGAATGAATCCATGCGATGTATTTTTATGCCATGTTTGGGTGCTGTAGCATGTTCATCTCATTGCATTTAGATGGCTACTTGCTGTAAATCGCAGACCGGTGTCATATTTGAATCGCTTGCCATTTCCAAACCGTAACTCCGATTCCGACATTCTTTATATCATTTTCAAGCGATTTCATCTCATCTTTCCAGTGGCACACTTGGATTCCCAAGTTGAGGCCAGGTTCTTGCATTTCCTGTCACATCTTGCATATGCATCCCGCATAGCATACATCTTTGCATCATATTGTTTGATCCTTGTACGTGGTTGATTGTGTCTTTGTTGCTTGTTTGTCTTGTTTGGGTAGAGCTGGGAGACAAGTTCACTAACGAGGAGCCCGTTGAGTTTGCTTTCGAGGATCCAGTCAACTCTGACAATTGTGCAGGCAAGATGATCATATCCTCGAAATCACTACTATCTTTGCTATGCTAGATTGCTCGCTCTTTTGCTATGCCAATGCTACGATGCCTACCACTTTCTTTCAAGCCTCCCAAATTGCCATGTCAAACCTCTAACCCACCATGTCCTAGCAAACCGTTGATTGGCTATGTTACCACTGTGCTCAACCCCTCTTATAGCGTTGCTAGTTGCAGGTGAAGATTGGAGGCCGTTCCTTGTTGGAACATTTATTTACTTGTTGGGATATCATTATATTATCTTGTTATCTTAATGCATCTATATACTTGGTAAAGGGTGGAAGGCTCGGCCTCTCGCCTAGTGTTTTGTTCCACTCTTGCCGCCCTAGTTTCTGTCATATCGGTGTTATGTTCCCGGATTTTGCGTTCCTTACGCGGTTGGGTTATAATGGGAACCCCTTGATAGTTCGCCTTGATTAAAGCTTTTCCAACAATGCCCAACCTTTGTTTTACCATTCGCCACCTAGCCTCTTTTCCCTTGGGTTTCCGGAGCCCGAGGGTCATCTTATTTAACCCCCCTCCCGGGCCAGTGCTCCTCTGAGTGTTGGTCCGACCGAGTAGATTGCGGGGCCACCTCAGGGCAACTTGAGGGTTGGTTTTACTCGTAGGATGTCTCATCTGAGTGTGCCCCGAGAACGAGATATGTGCAGCTCCTATCGGGATTTGTCGACACATTCGGGCGGTGTTGCTGGTCTTGTTTTTAACCTGTCGAATTGTCTTGAAGAACCGAGATACCGAGTCTAATCGGAACGTCTTGGGAGGAGGTCTATTCCTTCGTTGACCATGAGAGCTTGTCATGGGCTAAGTTGGGACTCCCCTGCAGGGATTTGAACTTTCGAAAGCCATGCCTGCGGTTATGGGCAGATGGGAATTTGTTAATGTTCGGTTGTAGATAACTTGAACCTTAACTTAATTTAAAATGAATCAACTGAGTGTGTTACCGTGATGGCCTCTTCTCGGCGGAGTCCGGGAAGCGGACACGGTGTTGGAGTAATGTTTGCGCAGGTTGTTCCCTAGTTTCTCGCTCGCGCTTTGCCTCCTCTTCTCGCTCTTTTTTGCGAATAAGTTAGCCACCATTTTTGCTAGTCGCTTGCTGCAGCTCAACATATTTACCTTGCCTTACCTATAAGCTTAAATAGTCTTAATCGCGAGGATGCGAGCTTGCTGAGTCCCTGTGGCTCACAGATTACTATTACACCAGATGCAGGGCCTGATGATTCCGCTCCAGGTGACGCGCTTGAGCTCAAGTGGGAGTTCGACGAGGACTCTCAATGATACTATGTTTCCTTTCCTGATGATCAGTAGTGGTGCCCAGTTGGGGGTGATCGGGACCGTGTCGCATGTTGGGTTATCTTTTATTTTGGCGCCGTAGTCGGGCCATGAGTGTTTGGTTTGTGTAATGTTATTTATGTACTTGATTGACGTGGCGATTGTAAGCCAACTATGTTATCTCCCCTTTTATTATCTATATTACATGGGATGTTGTGAAGATTGCCTAACTTGCGACATATGCCTTCAATGCGATTATGCCTCTAAGTCGTGCCTCGACACGTGGGAGATATTGTTGCATCGAGGTTGTTACAAGTTGGTTATCAGAGCCTTCCCCGACCTTAGGATCCCCATTGCTTGATCGTTTTTAGCAGCCGAATTGTGTCTAGAAAAATGTTTTGAGTCAGTTAGGAATTATATATCAGAGAGTT